>NW_019417495.1:303293-314741 GCF_000390285.2 Anoplophora glabripennis | reverse complement strand
ATTACAAATTTTATCGTGCGATCGATATTTTTCAAGTTAAGGGGGAAAATAGTGACAAAGTATAATTATTGAATTATCTCGTTTGTTACTGACTATACGACATAAATGTACATAAACAAAGTTGAAAAGAATTATATTTTCTACAATTTTGATCTCTTTGATTTTTTCGCTACTACCAATATTTAAGGTCCTACGCTTGCGGTAAAGACACGAGCGTAGGATCTTGCGGGAGTTGGTTTCAAAGGAATTGTTTTTGCTCAATATCTCGGCCTATTCATACAACTTCTTTTATTACAAATTTTATCGTGCGATCGATATTTTTGCGGAGACGTCAGGACTATGGAATGTTGATCCCTTGAGTTTAGTTAGGTTCGCCATAGGCGTAGGATCTTAAATTTTGGTAGTAGCGAAAAAATCAAAGGGATCAAAATTGTAGAATATATAATTCTTTCCAACTTTGTTTATGTATATTTATGTCGTAAAGTCAATAACAAAAGAGATAATTTAATAATTATACTTTGCCACTATTTCCACCCTTAACTTGAAAAATAATTTGTAATAAAACAAGTTGTAGGAAATCGCATTTCCAACAACTTATGTCCTTACCATTTTTGTTGTAAAGTTGAAAATGGCCGAGATATTGAGCAAAAACGATTTTCCTTAAATTCAAGATGGCGGCTGACGCAGGGGTGGAATTCAGTCACGATTCTGAATTTACACTACTATTGACCCCCCCCCCTAAAGGTTAGAACAATAAAATTGTGGTCCCTAATTTTTTCCCGGTTAAATGACAACCCGACTGGGCTATGAGCAATCAAACATGAGCTGGAGCACCGTCGTGCATAAACAAAATTTGTTGTCTTAACAAAATAAGGACTTCTCCAATGTGTTGGCAAATCCTCTTCAAGAAATCTGCTATAAATTGCTCAAGTTAACCTGTCCTGAAGAAAGAATGGAAAGGGATAACAAAATTCTGAGACTGCCAAGTTTGTAAATGAAATTGCGAAGATGCAATGAAAAAACCATTAACGGTTGAAATTTTCAACCTTTATATTATATTTTTAATAAAATAAACATCTCTAATTGCACTTTTCTGTGTTTCTCTAACTATGAGAAATAAAATAAGGCATGCAATTCCGATAGCAGACGTTTTTCGAAATAAGTTCATATTGAAGACTTTTTAACAAGGAACTGCACCTTAAAGCTTTTTGCAGTGTTAAAGGAACACCCTGTATTTAGTTTACTTCTTTATAATTAAGTGGTGTAATCATATTTTTACATTTCAAAAATTGCATCCTCTAAATAGACAGCGCTAAAAAAATTTAGATATTTTGCAATGAATCAACATTTATGTAAAGAAAACATATTTTAATTGGCGAGTATAATTAGAAGAATAATACTCGTGGTAAATTTGCAAAATCACTACCAACTCAGACTTAGTCAACACTCCAGATAAAATTAAATGCTGGACTTTAAGTGACGTATTGATTTCTTGCACGTACTCGAAGTTGAACTGCTTCTGTTACGAGCCGTTCTGCATACGACCGAAGCGTAAAATGGATTTGCATAAGCTACCCTAAAAATACTTCATTGGCTAAAATAGATAACCAATGAGCAACCGCCAGGTGTGACCCAATTTCACTATTTAATTTGTAATTGTTACGGGAGGGTTGTGTGAAAGTACGGAGAAAAACCGAAATAGAAACATTTGAATTGTCTCGGCACCCTCCAAGTCCTAGGCTGCTATTAACTGAATGAATTTTTTACGTGTACTCTGTTTGTCTTTACAATTTACGGAATTAATTAAGTGACATTTCAACAGTGACATACAGGCAACTTGACTTTGGCAACTTTGATTATTTAATGTTCTGATTGAGGCAATTTTCTCAAAATACAATTCGTGTATTCAAAATTGTATGTAAGGGTGTACACTATTCCCAACCCTATTTCCCATGAATTATAAATATGTTTCCTTAGACTTGTTATAATAAGACAGACATTCAAATAATAGTTACCTCGGAGTTTAAATGTAATAAATAAATAAATGTAATATTTGGCACTGAAATATTTTTTGCACTGAAATATTTCACAGAAGTTTATTTTATATACTCACACCTATGAGTGTTATGACTAAAAATTGGTTAAAAATAAAATTGTTTTAACCTGTATTGGGTATTAAATCACGTGAAATGAAATTAGATTATTAATTTTGAATTCCCCCCTCCATAACAAGTAATTTCCATAAATGTAAAAGCACAATGGACGCATCATGAGCTGTGGTAAACACATGGTAAAAGCATGGGTAACCCACATTATACAAGGTTGGAACTATAATGCTACAGGATTATCGCAGATTATTAGACATAATGAAAAAACTGGATCCAGTATTTTCTTTTATTTTGCATTGTAACTCATACTTTTTTTATTATTTTCTCATCACGTAAATCGCATGTATTTCTTTTTTTAACCGTATAAAACCCAATAGGGCGTCTATATAAAAAGGTTGACTATCGCATATCAAATAACAACGAAATATAGAAAAAATCGCCGTTATAATCAGTGTCTCATGTCTAGAAACCGAATTTTATTAAATTACCTTTACCTTAAACAAACAAGTTATAGCGCCAAATAAAAAGATACAATTTCCATTTTTTCACTGTATTTCAGAAACTAACTGGGATATCACAGATTTGGTTTTAGGAAGTTTCAGCAAAATGGTGTGTAATATGTTTGTAATTTGAGCCACACTATATTTTAAATAGTTTACGATACCCCCATAGCAATTAAATAGTTATGCTAATTTGTATTTTCTTTATCGCTAAATATCTTGAAGGGGTTTCTATTTTGCTCTTCCCAAAAACGGTTCGATGTTTCAACTTTAAAATTAAAATAACCTCACAGCTGCTCCAGAGTGTCTAATCTACAATCGATGTTACTGGTCACATGCCAAACCAGTATGAAATATTTTTAATTGATAATTAATATTGATTATTTCAGGCCACACGGAAACAAATGTATTAAAAATTTACATAATTGTAGCCGTATTGGCTATAATTTATATAGAAAATACGACTAACTACATTTCCTGCAGATTGTATTTAAATGTTTTATTCAACTTTGCTACAATTTTGTTAAATAAAGAATGTAACAGACAAGTATGGGAGAAAATAGTCCAATCTTAAAATAAGAACAGTTGGCGTTGGCGTTGGCGTATTTTGCAGCTAACAAGTGCCATTAAATAATACATTTGACACCGTATTGATATTTTCCAGTTCCGGTTCTTCAAGTAAATTATTACAATTATTCACAACCAGAATACCTACCAAGAAGAACACGTCTGCATATGTGGCATAGCCAACTAATGTAATATAATAATGGTGTGAGAGGCACAGATGTAAGTAACAAAAAAAAAACTTTTATTGGTATGCCAAGGATTTATCACTGAATTTTTTTTGAAAAATTGTAAGTAAAAACATATCATTAAAGTATGTACCTTCACGATATACAGGGTGGCCAAATAAAAACGAAACAGAACCATTTTCAGGAACTGCGTCAAGATTGTAGAAAAACGCTCAGACCCGTAGATTTTAGATTAAAGGGGTATTTTTGACTCCGCCACTTTCACCCCCAAGCAAGGGTAAGCATCACCCCAAAATATTTAAATGGCATTGGGGGTTGAGTAATATTTCTTTGAAAGACCTTACAATTCTCTTTACAATATACTTTAAATTTTATAATTCCGCCCAATACTTTGAAAAAAATTTACATTTTAAAATTTAAATTATGTTTAGTTGATTACTTATTACTTAGTTGATTAAATGTTCAAACTGATGACTGCCCGCTTCCATACAAGAATAAAGATTTTGTTCGAAACGTTCGCGCACATTCCGAAGCATTTCCGGAGTGATTCGACGGCATTCGTCGACGATTCTTTGTCGTAAATCTTCCAGCAACACTGGCTGTGTTTTATAGATTGTACTTTTTAGGTATCCCCACAAAAAGAAATCAAGGGGCGATAAATCCGGTGATCGTGGAGGCCACTCAATGCTGCCTCTTCTNTGTAGAGTTATATCGAGAATGGTATCCAGAGCGCCTCATTCCTGATCTTAGAACCTTTACAGGATTGGAGGCGACCTTGCGACGAAATGAAGATGCATTTTCTGTTTTGAAAAATCAAATAATTGACGGAAGGGTAAGAAACAATGTCATAACAGCTAGACTGTCACAGTATTTCGAACAAAATCCACGAAATTTTTACGGCAGGCTAGCCGGGAACTGAATTTGGATAAATCAGCCATTCAACCAATTTTAAAAACCATGACCACAACATTCGCAATTTGGAGTATTTGCCTGAACGTCACATTGAAAACAGACTTAATTTTATAACTCAAATTGTAGTACCTAAATGAAAAATTGTTGATCCTTTTGATCCTTTGAGAACCTTTTTCGGCACGTTCTTTGGATGGACGAAAGTCACACGGACACTACTGGTCGATTGAAAATCCTCACATTGTAAATCCTGTTAATGATATAATTAAATTAATGTGTTTTACCATCTTTGTTCTTCCTAAAGGAAGTAGGCAATCTATGGAGTAATTAATAAATTAGATACCTAAATAAATAAAATATTCACTAGTTTATTCTTTTTAATAGAAATTTATATCAAAACTACGCAAGGTACGTAAGGAAGAACTGAAGGGGAGAATAAGTGAGATTTGCAGAAAAAATTAAGAACTGTTATGAAAAATAGAGCAGAGGTGTTAGAAAAATATCAAGTCTTGGATTGAAGCTGCAATTTTCGAGTTGCAATTTTCGTGTATATTTTCACGGCTTGTTGTTATATGTATACACATGTATTTTTTTGTTATTCATAATTATGGTTCATTAAAATCACTGAAACATTAAAAAATATATTAGGGACCATTTTACTGTTTACTTAATTCATTTCTGATCCTGCAGAATTGTTTACTCCTTTTAGGAACAACAGAAATGATAATTATAATTCCACTAATTTATATTTAAATTTTATAAGCAGTATTTTTTTTTCGAAATTTGGTACAAACCCATCTCAGGGGGACAGAATCCAGTGGTGCAGCCCAAATAATAAAAAGAGTTGATAACTGGAAATATAGGTATAATTTAATATCTATTAATATTCGTATATCTATTAATTCCATTTTAAAAGGAGGTCATTAGAAAAAGCGATCTTTAAAAATGCAAAAATAGATTATATAACTTATCTTGGTCGAATTTCGTCATGATATTTGTTCAAAGCAATATTATAGATATTAAAAAAGATATTACAACAATAGGTGACAATTTATTTAAAGATTTAAGAATATCAGGTATATATTCTTTACTTTCCTTCACTGGAAGTTTTAGAAACGTTACAGCATTCCCAATAGCAGATAAAGTAATTGGAGCTAAAGAATGTTGCCTTATAAAAGTACCTACCTAATTTTTTAACCCCTTTTAAGTTTTAATAAATCTTTGTTGGAACCGTGTTATACTCCGACACCCGTATTTGCTGTGGATAAAACGATAATAATCTTGAATATCACTCTCGTGTTACGACAGCGCCCTGTACATTCGTCGCCAAAAATTCAAGCCAGTGGTCAGCCAAAACCGCAGCTTAAGGCTCCATCAAGCCAGCTAATAAAATATTCGTACCGTGGATCATTACCCGAACCATCATAAATAACAGTCCTCCGGCTTTACGTAACAGCCAATGGCACCGTATCATAACCGACAGGCACTAGTACTTTCACTCGTTTCACTAGTGCCCACCACTTCTCGGTCTACCCGCAGACGTTGAGGTGTACCGTAAGGTTTCTAGTCACGACAGGCTAGTCGAACTTGTAACTTTCACTAGCTGCCTACTGTTCCTTGATCTTCTTTATATTAATTGTATGTTGGCTGGGTGTACGCCGGTAATTGTTATTCAGCTGTGCATGCCTTGTAGAATGAGCCTACTGCATGTCGTTTTCATATGGCGTGGAATTCCGTTTTTGCATGCGCTATGAAGGAGATGATTTAAATGTTTAGTTCTGATTTTGATCGTGCTTGTATTGCTAAAAATTTTTTTCAGCAAGACAAATCGAGATACCCTCCATTTGGCAGTCAATGGTGGATAAAACTGGCGGGCCCAAAGCAGATATATATGACAAAAAAAGTTAATGTGGACGTCTAGCTATTCTAAAATTTGAACTTCTATGTGGTTAGATCATAACAAGCTGTAATTGGTTCTGATTTTGAATTTCTATCTTTTTCATAAATGCTATTGTCAACATTTCCACCATTTAGTTAACTAATAAAAAAAAATCATAATTTTTATAGTCCATAAACATTGTCATCAGTTTAAACAAAGTTTCATTGTATGCGAATAAAAAAAATAATTCACTAGTCATCAAATATGTATAAAATATACACTTATACATTCAAAAACATGTAAAAAAACAAGAATTTCAAGACGCCAAACTTTAAATTTGCCCTCAATAAAAAGATTAGGTGAATGCACTAAATGACAAGAATAATGTTTATAACGAGCATTAAAATAAAAACGTGGTCAAGTTGGTTCTGAAAATTTGGACGTAGGGCGTAGCGTATAGCAAATGAACTTAAACGTCATCTGTCAAAGCGCTATATCGCCGCTATCAATTTGAATATTTTCGTTTTAAAAAGCGTTTAAAATGGTGTTTTCTCAAGAACAAAAAGTGTTTATCATAGAGTCCTACTTTAGAAATGGACGCAAGATTGATGGAATATGGAAGTATTCTATTGAGGAATGTTTCATAGAATTTCAAAATCAATTTCCCGGCGTTGTTGAGTACAAAATTTTTCAAAGTGCAGTTCAGCGTTGTGTTAATGTTTTTCGTGAAACGGGCAGTGTAACAAGAAAAGAAGGAAGCGGCCGACCTAAAAAGCGGACTGAAGAATTAAAAGAAAATGTCCAACAAATAATGGAAAATGCGCCAAGAACTTCTGTACGTGTTTTATCACAAATGGTGGGAGTATCAGTCGGTACCTGCCACACAGTGTTAAAAAAAGATTTGCGTTTGTTCTCCTATCGTTTAACTTGTCAGCAAGAACTTCATGAAGTTGATTTTCCGCGACGGGCTGTATTTTGTGAATGGTTTTTAAACAACTACGGTGAACTTCATAATATCACCTTTTTTTCTGATGAAGCCTGGTTTCATTTAAGTGGTTACGTAAACTCACAGAATATGAGAATGTGGTCTTCTGAAAAACCAGATAACTTTTTTGTCGAGGGCCCTCTACACGCTCAAAAAATTGGAGTTTGGTGTGCTCTCAATCGAAGGAGGATTTATGGACCTATTTTTTTTAATGGTACTCTTACTGCGCAAAGGTATAGAGAAGAAATTATCGCTCCTTTTGTTAACCAGCTGGAAGAAAACGAAATTACAAACTTTTACTTTCAACAAGATGGCGCAAGGGCACATACGGCAGGCGAGACGATGAATATGTTGAGGGAAGTTTTCCAAAATCGACTAATAAGTCTCAATGCTGAACATGAATTTCCACCGAGGTCATGTGATATTACGCCGTGTGATTTCTTTTTGTGGCCTTACCTTAAAAACACTATTTTTGAACTGCCTATTCCTGATTTAAACCATCTGCAGGCTCGACTTATAGACAAGATTCGTGAAATTAACAATACCCCGAGCATCTTAGAAAATGTCTTTAATTCTTTGAGGAACAGGTGTGAAAAGTGCTTGGAACAAGGAGGGGGACACTTTCAGCAGCTGCTTTAATTTATTGTTATAACAAGGAGGGGGACACTTTCCGCAGCTCCTTTAATTGTTTGTTATTGTTATCACGATTATTCTTTAAAATAAAGTTATATAGTCATTAACGTTATTGAAACTGACAGCTGCTATACAGCTCGTTGAGAAATGAGGTTAAGTTGGTCGCTATAAGCTACTCCCTACGTCTAATGTGTCAGAGCCAACTTCGACACGTTTTTATTTGAACGTTCGTTACAATAATCAATGCTGTAGCATTGATTATGTAATAAACTAAACTACGTGTACTATAATTTTTTGATGTCCTTAATTTCTTGTATTTTTTAAATATTTTTCGAGCATCTAAAATTTGTGAAAAAAACTGCTACTACTTTTTCAAGTAAGCACTATTTAACAAGTAAATAGAAAGAAATATAATGGGCAAATCTTGAAATTCAGCAGGTGGACAGAAAAAACGATAAATATACAGGATGTTCGGAAGCGAATAGGCCATACTTCAAGCGTAGGTGATCCTTACGTTAATAAATCGATTAGATCAAGCCGGCTTATTACAATTTTACTTCTTTTTATTTCATGCTTTTACGATAACTCCGCCACATTTAAAGATATTTCAATGAAATTTCGTACGTAAGAATTTTTGGGATAGTCTAATATGAATATCAGCCCATTTTTTATCTAACATAATGATCGCCTTAAACATGTTTATGGGTTTTTTCATATATTTTTTTGTTGGTAGAGATTTTGAGAAAATTTCTCAACATAAATGTTTTCTTTTAATTTTGTTTCATTTACTTTAAATAAGATACTGATGGTTTCAGAGAAAATTGACTTAATTTTTTCCTTACGGACATCTGAATATTTAGGGGTATCTTCTTCTAGTTAAAATGCACTTTTTTGCTAAATTTACAACTGCATCAAATATTTCTATGACCTAGAGTCCTAGAACAACTTACCCCCATTCAAAAGTCAACGCCAACTGGGATATAACACTGCTAATTTAAGTTTGCTGTGCTACATTTAAATGCCTATGTCACAGTAGGTGCTAACTTTTTAATAAAGTTAGCTGCAAAATATTGAAGATTTCTTGTATTAGATTATTCCCAAATATTTGGCAACATTATAATTTTCTCTGGAGCAACATGGAATAAATATACTTTTTTTATAGTAAATAAAATAACGCAACATAAAGCGTCTCTCTCGTTTCTCAATATCTTTACCAGCAAAAGAAATATGACAAAAAAACAAAAAATTGATTAAGGTATTCCTAGGGGCTTCTTTGATTTAGGCAAATAAATAAACTCATATTCAGCTACACCAAAATCGGACGAAGTTATCTTAAAAAAACGAAATGAAAAAAATGTTTTTTGAAGGCATTTTAAGGAAGCAAAATTTTACTGAGGAAATTTGATCTAAATTGGTTTATTTTCACATAATGAAGCAGTTCTGAAAATATGGTCCATTGACTTCCGGACACTGTTTTATGACGGTTTTAAAGAGTTTAAAAAGAAAATTATTTAAAAGTTGGTTAAAAAACTATTTTAGAAACAACTAAAAAGTAAAATATGTCCAAGTTAGATCAAATTTTGCTACATCCCATATTTTTTTAATATTTAGCATGATTTTTTATTATTTAATAACCTATTTTCTAAATTATTAACATTGAGGAACTTATACAATCAACTATTTAAACTATTTAGAGAAGGAATAATTGTAAGTAAAATTTTAATTGTGAATACTTGACTAAAATATAAGTAAATTTCTTATACCTCTGAAGAAAGTACTTGATCAGGATATAGTTTAATATCAAGATTTAAAAGGTTGAGCAATAATATTGCTATAATAATATAATAAGATTTGTTTTCAAAAACTTTATCTTCTTTTTACAAAGGAGTTGTGTAAAATTCCAGGATAGTTTTTTCATTTAGCCAAACTCAGAACTTCAATTCTGCTCCGTTCATATTAATGTCTTGAAGTTTATCGGTAGATGTGGTTTTTTACCTTCGGAATTTTGACATTTTTCATATTCCGAAGTAGATTTAAATATTGATGACACCAAAAATTATACTTCTTGATCTTGACAATGTTAAAAATATCATGAAAGATTCCTATATGGTGGTCATTATTCTGCCCAAATTCTCGACAAATTCAACAATGTTATGCTTCTATTGACTATAATATATGTATATTCTGTTCAAATATGTGCAAAATTTAATTTGTATTAACTTTCGTCCCAATCTGAAAAAATATATTTTTCCAAAGTTTGTTCTCTACAACTTCAACTACCATCTCTTAAAATATTTTTTGGAACTAAAACCTATTAAATTAACAAAGACATAAAGAAAACATAATCAATAATAATGTATTTTTAAAGAAAACTAAGTAAATTTCTTACATAGTAATAACGAATTACTGAAACAGAGAAATAAAGAAAATACCTAAAAAGATGTGTTTTTAAATAAAACAAAGTTGGTACATAAAAAATATGTATCAGTCTTTGATTGAGAATTCTACAAAATAAATGTCGTAAGAGGAGTAGATAAACATCATTGTTGAACGTAATTTCTTTAAAACTCGGGAAAAATCTTCTGAAACGGTAAATAAGAATTCGTAAATAACCATCCAGACTATAATTTTAAATCCAGGGACAAAATTAAGGCCGACGCGAAGACGTCACGATGTCCCAAAATACATTTTAATATACACAGAAGCGACGACATTCAAAAGATTAAAAAGAGACTAAATTTATTACGAATAATTTGATATAATCTCTAATTAAAGATTCCATTTATCACTTTAGGCTCGGTTCTCTCTAATATATATGACATAGCGTTACTTCCGATACAATGCAAGATTCAAGTAAATGGTCGTCTGTGTCCCTTGAAAGGGGTTGAAAATTGCAACCATTTATGGTTATCTTAAAAACGTTTACTTCATTAAAAGGTTCCATCTTGCGAAGCACTGATTAACGAACACTACTAAAAATGCAAAGAGTTTAATTGTCCCACAAGACGCGAGACTGGAGTCGTATTCGTCAATTGTTCAAGATGTCCGTAGAGAAAGAAATCGAGACGATTTTAATTTGGTGGTCACGGTTGTGCTCCTGCTCTACCTATCCAACGATTTGGATACGCAACATCCAAATACTGCTGATACTCCAGTCGGGTTAGACAAAAAAAAGGCTTTACCGGGAAAAAATTAGGGACCACAATTTTATTTTTCTAACCTTTAGGGGGGGGGTCAATAGTAGTGCAAATTCAGAATCGCGACTGAATTCCACCCCTGCGTCAGCCGCCATCTTGAATTTAAGGTAAAATCGTTTTTGCTCAATATCTCGGCCATTTTCAACTTTACAACAAAAATGGTAAGAGCTTAAGTTGTTCCAAATGCGATTTCCTACAACTTCTTTTATTACAAATTTTATCATGCGATCGATATTTTTCAAGTTAAGGGGGAAAATAGTGACAAAGTATAATTATTGAATTATCACGTCTGTTATTGACTATACGACATAAATGTACATAAACAAAGTTGGAAAGAATTATATTTTCTACAATTTTGATTTCTTTGATTTTTTCGCTATAACCAATATTTAAGGTCCTACGCTTGCAGTAAAGACGCGAGCGTAGGACCTTGCGGGAGTTGGTTTCAGAGGAATTGTTTTTGCTCAATATCTCGGCCATTTTCA
>NW_019417495.1:275208-298754 GCF_000390285.2 Anoplophora glabripennis | reverse complement strand
CGAAATGATATCTACCCTTTCCGCAATGGAATAAACCATAGTGTTTAATTTTCAAAAACACAATTAAATAAACTACCAACCAACGCTTCCAAATAATACTACAAAATAATTTGGAATCCACTAATTTTACGTTCATTGTGTGTGTATAGCATTCATTTCTGTTTTTTACAATTGTGTTTTTTTTTTATAAAAGTGATAACAAATCGCCAAAAACCAGTGTAACGCTAGAATTACTAAATTTATACCATTGGCGTACTTAACTCGAATGACTGACATTTTTACCGTTACTAATTGTTTGTACATAAGTTTCAACTTTAAATTCAAAATTTAAAGTTGTTGTAAAGAGAATTGTAAGAGCTTTCAAAAGAAATATTACTCAACCCCCAATGTCATTTAAATATTTTGGGGTGATGCTTACCCTTGCTTGGGGGTGAAAGTGGTGGAGTCAAAAATACCAGCAAAGAATGTCCCTCTTTAATCTAAAATCGACGATCTACAATCTTGACGCAGTTACTGAAAATGGTTCCGTTTCGTTTTCATTTGGCCACCCTGTATACTACTTTCTACTACAAACACAGAGGTAAATATAATTGTTTTATTTTTCTCAAAATAACTGTCAATTCAAAATATAAAATATTAGCTCTATTATTCTCATTGCCACTGAACCGATTAGAAGTATGTTAACCAGAATTTTATTATTTCAGAAATTCAGGAAAGTGTGATTAAAAAATCAGGGTTAACTTTTCCGATGTGGTAAGTGGAAAAAACTCATCCTCTTCAATTTGAGCTGTTCAAGAGCTTTGTATGATGATTTATCGCTGAGCTATCCTCGTTCAAAGCAAACATTTTGGTTTTGATAAATTAACTACCCGGGAACTAATGATCGTACAGAAAATCTAAGCAGGGTTTTGGAAACTTTAAAGTATCTTCTATAAGACGTTCTTATCGTTTTCTCAAATAAAGAATTTGATTCAAAAAAGGTAAACAATTGCAAATTTAAGAATTTTCGCAAAACTCGAGATAACTTTACAAATAATGAATAGACAGACGAAGGATATCTTTGGCTTTTTTAACCTTAAAGAGTTTAAACCTCTGCGATGTTTGTTCCATTGTGATCCGAATGATTGAAATTGCCACTTTGGCTAAAAATCAATTAAAGGATAAACTTTGCATCTTTTACTAGTTTCTATAGATTGAATGTTTTTTTGCAAAAATCCATATTTTTTCTTTATGAAAAAACGATAAGATCGTCTCATAGAGGATACTTTTAAGTTTTCAAAACAAAGCAGAAAATGTCTAGAACAGCTCAAATTAAAGACAATTAGTCAAACTAAAAGAGCTGACAGATGAGAAAAAATTTTATTGAAGCCCGTGGACCTTTTCTAAGGGAAGCGAAAATTCTGGGATATTATTCCCCTTGATTTCTTATGATTTATTAAAGGTGGTCAACCATAAAAATTTTTTACTTTCATATTCTGAAATTAGAAACTTCAAGCTTCAATTTGTGTCTTTTTTTAATTACTCTAGGATCATTTATTTTTAAATTTTTGTGACTAATCATTGTAATCCTGATCAAGCTTTCTAACGAAATATGTCAAAATATGTGCATACTTCTGGTATTCCACAAGAAGAATCAGAGTAAGTGTCCATAGATCTAAAGTGCGATGCTCATTATATTTTTAAAAAAGAAGGAATTTCCCATGAAATAATAATGAATAAAGTTCAAATCTAAAATTTTCCTTCGAGTCACCATGAATGTTAGCATAATGTAAATATCGTCAACGTTGTTGTTAAAATATTATTTAAAATTTTAATGTAAAGAATCTATTTCCGTTCCCGAATGTTTGTTATGAATATTTAGCTTGTACACTTTTGACTTATTTATAGACCATATTCAATAAAACAACTGTGTCAAAAAGGTACAATGAAACTTCTATTAAAATTAAATAGACGTATACATTATAGACGTCGTAAAATGGAGCATTGACCGATCATACACACAAACAATAAAAACGTGAAACAATACGGGCAGAGGATTATGTATTTAAATTGCAAAGGAACGGGTTTTCGTAAAGAATACGATTCATGAAAGACTTTATTAAGACATCTTCTCGGCGAAAGAAGCAAAACAGCTTTCGGATGGACCTTTTGTCGACAGAAGTCTTTGACATCGCGATGGTGAGGTTTTTTATGTTGGTATTAAAAAACATGAAATGATGAATGCCAGGGACTGATGTATTTAAAATATGACGTTTATAAAATAAGTTTATTTTAATAAATGTTATGGAATGTTATTTGAAAATATACAATATATAGAAGTATTTTACTGATGCACTGCCTCTAAGGAAAAATTTTAGATCTGAAAATACCTAATTTCAGAGATATCGGCTGTTTTATATTAACGGCGAATAAGAATTATTTTAGATATCTCAAAAAGTATTCGAGATACGAATGTGAAGTTTGGCACAGTTGCATGATGTGAAGCACTGGCATTTTGTTTCACATATAGGTAATTTTTATAATTTTCATTGACATTTTGAACTAGTTTTAAAAATTAAGGCAAAATTGATCTTTTGGTGTTTTGAAACAACGCATTTTCCGTTAAACACAGGAACATCGACAGCTTAAGATAATAAATAATATCCAATTACTTATAATTTTAGATATTTTAATCAGAATAGCCAGTTTCTCCGAAATCAGATATTTAAGTTTATCAGAGATTGTTTTCTTGCTTCCGATATTGCCCTGAAAGTTTTGCAATTATTATTATGATGAAAAAATTATACAACAAAATTGCTCATAAGCGTAGTTAGGGGGATTAAATGGTATGAGTTTATTTCATGTTCATATGTATGAATGTTCCCAGATTTTTCGAGATTTTTAAAAATCTCCAGTTCTCATATCCAGTCTATTTCTCTATTCAGTTTTTGGTTCTAATGAAAGAATATGAAAGTATATTACACATTAGATGTGATATTTATTGTCATAATCGGTTAATTTTTTTGTAGCTTACATTGCAACTAAAGTTACATTTATCTTCCTAGTTAATTTTTCTTGCCAAATTTATGTTTCAGATTTTTGTTTCTTGAAACAGTTTGCGGGATATTAAACATTATAATATTTTTATGATTTTTCGTAACATTTTTGACAAATTTATGGCAAATTTTGTGTAAATTTGTCTAATTCTTTGCTCGAATTGACCCAAAAATTAGGTATCAGTAGTCACAAGATAGAACATAATTTTAATAAAGTTGGCAAATTTTTTAACAAAAATAACAAATTTGTGTATACATTAGACGTGAATCCGTGGCATGTCAGCTATTGACCCAAAAATTAGATATTCATATCTTTAAATTATGACATTATTTAACAAATTTAAAATCAGTTTTTGTAATATTTTAAGGAAATAATGACTTTATATCTACATACAAAAGTTATACAAGAATAGGAAAAATATTCATTTCAGATCATTGTCTCTAGGAAATTTTCACGTTCTTTATCAAATAGTTTTTTAGCTTCTTTTGGGGTATTTTTCTGTATTGTAAATTCAAAAATAAGAAAAATATACAGGGTGTCCCAGAATAACGTGTACAACGGAAGACTCAAAATAGGCAGATTTAGGCTAAATTCACCTATACCCGAAATCGCTTCGTTTGGCCACTAGGTGGCTTCAAAGTAAGTGAATTTTTTTTTGAATTTTGTAAATAACTCGAATACGTATTCGAATACGTATTCGAAAAAATATTTTGAATTCTAACAACGAAAAATAGATAATCACCCATACATCACTAGAAAAAAATTTCATATGCTGTTAACGTTCGAAACGTTTCTTTTTTGTCTACGAAATTTTCAACTTTCGTTCATAAATACATATATTTTTTTACTAAAATTATCAAATGAAATAAATATTTTGTGACCACTAATATCTAATTGTTTTGTGAATTCTAGCGGACAATTATTTACAAAAATTAAAAAACAATTGTGAGTGTTTTCTGTGATATCCGATCTACTTCTAACTGTATGATTATAAAGTAAGCAAAACTTCAATTTCTTTTACATTTTTTAATTTATAGTAGGCAAATTACTTAAATAAATAAAATAAAAAATATTCAAGAAATGCTATAAATAAATACTTTCAGTGAATAATGTCTTTAGAATCAGAAATATATAAATCGTAAGAATTTGTTCTAATCCACCAACAAGGTCTATAAATGCAATGATGGAGGGCATGGTCTCAGGAAGGTCAACACCTTGCTGTGGCAATACTTAGGTGTTACAAAGGAAATATATCATTTTCTAGAATCAGCAAAGGTCGTTAAAAAACAACATTCCATGAAAAGGAATAAAGAATAATTATTCAAAAGAACGGAGCCATTATTCAAGACAGTGAGAATCAAATGAAATTTCGGTTTTAGTTTGACGCCATATTAGAACGAATTATTTTTTTTGATTTATTTGGGATTTGTCCCACACTTAAAACAAAATTAAATTATAATAAATAAATGATCCCTTGTGCCAAAAGCTCTTATGTATCTGGTGGCGTTTTGGCAATTGGGATCTTGGAAACTATACGAGATAGAAAAACAATTTAATAGTGAGTGTTTAAGACCATTATATTAATGACGTACTCTTGGAAAGAACGAGGTAGCATTTTTTATTTTTATTAATTTTTGAAAATAAAAGCATTAACATGGTTACATTTTTAATGATTTTACCTTTACTTATCCTAAATATGGGTCCTTGCTTGCTCTTTCCGCTCAACAAACAAATTTGGACATATCACTAAGGCCCGGTACTTTGAGTCTCGGTTAAAGCTTGATTAACTAATCAGGCGATTACACTGTGATTATCCTTTATAAAATAAATTAGTATATGTAGTCTAATCGCCTGATCAGTTAATCAAGTTTTTTTAATCGAGACTCAAAGTACCGGGTCTAATAGTTTGCAGCTAGCCAGCGTCAATAAATAAGTAACTTTGACGCTCTTGCTGATATCTTTCAGGTTTTCAAGCAAATTCATTTATTGTAATCTACTTTGTACTTCATAACCGGGATGGATACCGATAACAACACTTAACATGTCTGCATAATTGTGGCAGACCTGAAGCTTATAATCAGTGGTATCAAAGAATTTTAGATGCGCAGTAAAAAACTGCGACATTTTACATTCACTAGCTTCGGAAACGAAAATAAGGAGGTTTTCGAAACGTCAATAATTTGTCATGTGTTATTATAGAATTTATAGAGTAATCGCGAAAAATTATCTATTTTCTCAGTGTGACATATTTGTGGGTAGAAAAACTAATTAACCCCTTGACTGATTGTTTTATTAATGTAAAATCTTTAATTAAATAAGAAAATGTTTAAAAAATGACTCAAATAGATGCAGACAATATGTAGAATTACTTTTCATAGACAATATGGGATTTTCTATCTATGTAGATTTTTTTTTAAGTAAACTAATTTTGTTTTGCTTCTCAAACTTGCTAAAATAAATGAGCACCATTAACGTTATTTTAAACAATTTTCAAACGTGTAATACCTACATACCTACTAATATTTCTATTGTACTAAGACATACACCACTGTCTATAATAGTGACAACGGATTTAATTTTATGATTTTTTTACTTTATTGGAAGTAGATGAACAGTCCAGCAGTGTATGGGTAAAGCACCGTAATTGAAAACCGGTCTCAGAAGAAGTTAATTTTCAACTTTACCAGGGTACCGTTAAATTACGTGTTTTTTGCTGCAAAATTAAAAATATTTGTAATATTTAACACATAATTGAATTCCATTAAACTGGCAAACAGGCTCACAAAACACTAAAGGAACTGTTTTAATTAAGCCATTCGGTCTTAAAATATCAATAAAATAAATGTCTGAAATATAATTAACAAAACTAAAACGAGCTTTAGACGCAACCGTTTTTGTCGCAATAAACTCTTCTAACAATGAGACACATTGTTATAATTTTATATATTTTGTTGCACCAATCTACATATTTTAATAAACTAGTCAATTTATTGGTCAAGTTTAAGGGTAGCAGCTTTTAGAATAGAAACTTTGAAAGATTTTGTCTGGATTATTGAACAAAACTTAAAACTTATTTTCTAGTGTTGAGAAAAAAGTTATAACAATTTAACAATATTAATGTTTGTTTTATGTGTAATTTGTCAGATATATTAGTTTTAAAGCTAGGGAATTTAATCCCAATTTTTGTACTATTAATAAAAATCTGTTTTAGTCCAGTCTAATTAGATCATGAACTCTGAAAACTTTTTAGTAGACATTTTATTGCGAAAAGAACGAATTCCCGAGCGGCATTTGGGAGGTGACACTGGGGAAATTTATTTATAACGCTATTTTGCACATCCTACTTTGTTAGTTGTAAATAACAACTTAATTTCAACTTTTTGAAAATTTTCTTTTTCGATACACTGTCAACTTAGCGTCACTTCTTTCTATAGACCCTTCCCCCTCATAAAGTGCAATAAAGAAATATCAATGTTTCATTAACTTTATTTGCCACAAAAAAATAATAAAAAAGGAAAAACAACAAGAAAAAACCAAAGGATGTCGTGCATTCTCAAACACTCCAAACGCAATAGTAATGAACGAACAAATAACAACCTCAAAACGAAATCTCAAAGTGATCTGCATAAATTTTGAAATAAAATGATTTTCCCTTTTACGTTAATTAAGCAAAAATCTGGCGCCGGGATTAATATTTTAAACGTTGGATTTATTGGTAAAGTTGTTCTCTTCCTTTCTCCGTCTGATTCAACATAAATTCTATTGACCTCTGGTATAAAAAATGAGTCTGCTTTAAATGGCAAGACAAATTTCCATTGGCTGAACTATTATTTCTGGTGTTTGTTAACTTTCACTTATCCGTTACATCATCGCGACGTTCTGTAAAAAATTGCATCTTAAATTTTAGGATTTCACACCGTGTTGTCTATTCTAATAGCATTTAAACGTTGCTAAGGAAAGAATATCTTTTAATTTACAATTACATTCGAGTATTCTCATTATTTATTCAAAATAACAAATTACATTACCTACTTGTACAGTGTGACCCATGGATATAAACACCCTTGTAAAAAAATAATTACTGTTCAGTTTAATTCAGGTTGTTTTTGAGTATTTTCAGTTATCAAATCACTATTTTTTTCGTTGTTAAATTGTGACTACATCACTGCATTCTGAATCCCTTCAATTAGGTTCACTCCAAGCTTTGTGAAAAAAAATTAATTGTTAATTGTAAAATTATTTGATTCTTTAAATATTATATATCATTTTTTAAACAAATTGTCATTATTTTGTTCTTTATTTAGTAAAATAAACACTTGCAGCAAAATGATCCGTCAGGCGTTATGTTTATGAAAATAATTTTGTATAAGTAAAAATTTCACACTGAAAAAAGCAAACAAATACAAATTAAAAAAAATACTTCACTTTATTTCAAACTTGTTAACGTTTCGAAAATCTGTCCGTCTTTGTCTTATGAACTCTTATGAACTTTATTTTATGTCTTTATTTCACAAATTTCGTTCGAAATTTTTTCATCACGAAAATTCTCTATGTGAGCTTTAATATCATTTCCATATTTCTATTTCTATTTTTTTTCTATTTCTATCCGCGTTTTTTCAAGTGTAGCCCCCTTCCGCACAAGCCTTTGGCTTTGGATTTGGGGGTTGTCTCATTTCTGTGGTGTGTTTTTTTTAAATTTGACGAGCCATTACTGAATAGGGCTCAAAAATAAACAAAAAAATGTGGTTCAGAATCAACCATGACGATTTGATAGATACTTTATTTTGCAATAACGTTTCCATAGAAACACATGCAAACTTTCTAAACAACACCTTTTTCATGATTTTATTATAGTTTTTTGAATATTTTTAGGTTTGTACAAAAAATGTTCAATTGAAACTTAGTTGATTAATAAGAATGTTTATGCAGATTTGTTAGTTTAATGTCTTCATTAACAAAATAATAAATTTTACATTTAATTTTTTTCTTTAGACGAAAATTATGAAGGTATTATCAGTATTACTAGAAACAAAACATATATGTATTTACTAAACCGTTGGAAATTACCTATTTTCACATGCATGAGTAGAAAAAAAACTTTTTAAACCGTATTATTTTACTGAAACAATGTTTGCCCTTTACAAAATGTATTCGTCTAAAAAAATAATTTTCATGATGCTGACAATTAAATACAGTAAATTACTTTTATTATCATTCTTTTCACTTTCATGTTACTTAACATTGCAATTTGCTTGAAGTTCAACGACCTAATCTTGATATTTTACTGAAATTGGAATTAGAAAAGGAAACAAGCGTTGCAAAAAATCTTGGAAACCATCATATTTTAATAATTTTGGACGGAATGAATAATGCAAATGTTTTCTATGCATTATACAACAAGAACGTCCAGCACCCATAGTGCTAGCGGCTACTTTCAGTATGAGCAGACTTACCGAACTTGTTTTCCTCCCCTAGACAAATATCATGCACGTTTCAAGGGGTGAAATGCAAGTATGTATAATAGAATCCAGTCCTGTTTTACCGAACAGAAACAAATATTTGACAATTAGGAGGATCGCACCTCTGTTTCTGTATTTATATACAGACTATCTCATTTTACATGTACCTATACAGATCATGAACATAATAAATAAAATCGACACAATATTATTTTGCACCTCTCAAAAGTTCCCGTACCAGCTTTATATATGTATATAAGTTTAAAAATGTATCAGTTCTTTGTATTTTTAACTGTAGCTTAAAGGTAAGTAAATACAATCATAAAATATCGTAGCAGGTTAGGATTTGGAAAATATTACTTAAGAGATTATGCTTAATCAAATTTCAACGAAAAGGAATCAGAAATTCAGTTATTTAGACTTTTTGCATGAAACATATATTTGAGTTACATAAATCTCATCTTTTTTTAAGTTTTTAGTATTTATTGTAGTGCTTATTGTTGCTTTTCCTAACTTAAAAGTGAATCTTTAATTTAAAACGTATACTTATCTAATATTATTGTCTTATATAGGCGGATGACTAGGTATAAAATAAAATTCTTACTAGCTATACTTTTCTGATATGTACCTACTTTTCGTCAAACATTTCAAAGATTTCAAACATTTCCTGTACTTCTTATACCCTCTACATCCGGAGACTCAACCTCAATATATTAAAAGTGGATACCTTCGTGTTTTAGAAAAAAAATTTTCACTCCTTATAGAAAGAAAACCATGGAAGACATAGTAATTGCTAAGAACAAATAGGACAGAGTGTATCGTTAATATACAGTTAAGAAAAATATGTAGAACAACATTTAAAGAGGAGGAAATGTTATCAAAGAACAAAATAAATTGCAGCTGCAGAAGATATCAATAAAGACGAGAAAAAATACTGTCTTTAAGACTGAAAATATCAAAGAATAACTTCAAATGGAGAATAAAAGACCAATATAATGTTGGATTCATTGATAAATATGAATACACACTATAAAAAAAATTGAATACTTTTTTTAAATCCAAATTACTCGTCCTTATGTGTTTATATACAATTTTTTATTTCCCCTACATAGATATGCGTAATATTAATTAATTATTAATTAATGGAGTGATTTTTATAGTTTGTTCTCATGCTCACATATGCTAGCCCTTTTAACTAAAAATTGTGTTGATAAGCTCATTTCTGTGTCAAAATCTTAAATTCATAAAAAAATCAACACCAAAATAATTTCTGTGTCAATTTTTACTGTGTATTGAAGAGACTGAACAATAGTACATGAAAATAGCTTAAATAACTGCCAAAATAGATTAAAAAACAAGATTTTACTATGACCGTATTGGTCATACAGGGTGAAATGGCCATAAATGAAAAAATATGATTACAGTATGTTATAAATTTAATTTGTTTCGTCAATTATAAAAATAAGAATTATTAACGTTAACGTTCAAAGCTTTGTAGTAAGCATGCACGTTCTTAAGTTATATTTAACGATAATTATTTAAACTTTATTGTTTATTTATTATAACTGTGGTATGTATACTTATAGATAAATACACCCTATAACTGAAAATTATTATTACGACGAAGTTTCTTCCTATTTGAAAGAAAGGAAAGAAGCAAAACAATGCGAAAGTAACTCATTTTCAGACAAAAAAAAATAGTACCTACACTTGTAGGCTTTTGGTTCTCATTCTTTCCAATAATAGACGAATGCTTTTACAAAGAAAATGTGAAAAAGTTCTAGCAGTATAAAAATAACACCAACTGTTACATTAAAATGTATCTACATTTAGATATTTGAAGTTGGGTTTGCTAGTTGTTGACGTGAAGATATAGGTAGGTATGTTGCTAGGATATACATAAGTATATCTTATAATAAACAAATATGTTGGTTTAATTTTAGTAAACTAAATAAAATAAATTCTAAGTGTCAAATTATTAAAATTTTAAATGCATTTATTTTCTGATTTACCCGCTGAAAGATATATATCAATAATTCATATACCTATCACGAAGTACCTATATTCTTATATCTTTTAGGTATATGGGTGTAATTCTGAAAGCGATAAGTCAGTTAAAGCTAATAAATTATTATGAATCGTTTTACTTCTAAGTACTGCTATCAGTGTTATGCGAATTACTTATTATTCCGTGAAAACAACAATACGTCTAGCAACCCATTACAGAGGGTCCCCAAGACATTTTACCCACAAACTGATCAATATCATAAAGCCGAAAGTTATAATAGAGGATAGAAAAAACTGTTCTGCTACCCTTATTTCAAACAAACCTACCCACGACAGACCCACAAACATTGTTTAGTGCTGAATATGTGTGCGGTGGTAATTAAGTTAAAGGAAAACTACCACGTAAAACGCAAAATAGTAAAAATATTCGACGCTAAAACGCTCAAAGTAGTTCAACATACGACAAAAATAACTTTATCGGGCTTATCTACATCATTAGCTATGCCCGCTTAAAATTTACAGATAAATATCCCCATTCCTATCGACAATAAACGCTAAAATGCCCATCAGCGAATTATGAAAATCCACCGCTAATTGCCAATATGGTAATTCCGCGAAAAATACCTTGAAAACATAATTTGAAGTTGTAATGATTGTAATGACATTTGCCTGAACAGTGCGCAAGTCGCCCGCCCACCATTACTGACCTACATTAAGAGCGAGGTCGATGACCTTTCGCAGCGTTAATACAATCGAATGAAAAACGATGCCATGTTACTGGCCTCCCATGTACCATGTTCACGATTTTTTTATTGACAAATCCGATTTTCTGGAACACTCCCGATGACATGCTTCAACTAAAGCTACTTTACACTACAATAAAAAAAAATGGAACTTACATTTTTTAGACACTCGTGTGACTTATCTAACGAAGATAAAAATAATCCATCTACTCAGGTCACTCATACCCTCCAGAGTCCTATGGCAGGGATTGATCTTAAAGCCCTCTTTGCATCGTCTACAAAAAATAAAGGACAGTGTGAACTGAAGCAAAAAATAATCGGGAAAAATCAAAGAAATGAGCAAAAACTGCCGTGTGTACGCCACAAAAGAAAATTACCTTCCAAAACATGATCGGCATCACTGAGTTCTAGACACACAAAAATGTAGGTTAACGTTCAATTGTTGTTTCCCTTTTAAATTGTCAACTGTTCCAAAGCTCACTCTTAAGTTGCACTATTTCAAATTCACTGCAGTCTCGACGTTGTCACAGGTTCTAAACGGTCCAGGGGGATGTTGATTTTTTCGAAAATTTTAACTTTTTTTATTATGTCATGCCGTTCGACTTTATTTTATTAGGAATCTGAAATATGAAATAAGTACTGTGAACGGTGAGTACACTGCCTCGCTGCTGTTAGCCGGGACTGTGCGGGTTGAATGACCTGTAGCTTACAACATCGGTGGTGGGGGGATACGAGAAATTCGCCGCGCGCTCGCTGCATCTTGTTTCCGCTTACATATGACAAATATACACATAGCAGAAAGGTAAATATAGCGATATTAGTGCTAAATACATAAAAAAAAAAATTAAAAAATCACATCCCTCCAGTGCGTGTCAAAAATGTTAGCGTCAAACCGCCTGTTTGAAAACAAACGTTATCTGGCACCTTAATAACATGTTTGGCTTCAAGGGGTGAAAATAGTAGAGATTAAAGCGGGCTCTGATAAGATAACAAACAATCTCAACCCAACGGTCTAGTGTCAGTGCTCTCAATTTTTTTTCCCCGTGCGTTTTTTATATTTTTAACATCGCCCTCTGGTCGGACTATTGCTATAGCAAAATGTAAAAGTCAAGGGTTAGAATAATCCCCTATTGCTGGAAAATAAAATCATAATAAGTGAATGTAGTTTAATGAATTACATTCGGCGTACCAGTGCGCTATTGCGCATGGTGGGAAGTCAATCGTAGTGAAGCGACACGGTCGGGTCCTAGACCGCACTTCAAGGGAGGACGTCTTACGTAAAACGTTCGCGTGTGTTTGGCTATACGGCGCTGCGAATGCTAGGCTATATTTAGATGCCGGAATTTTTTCTACTTAATTGTTTTAATTAATACATTTCGCCCCGACTGTTAAGGTCAGTGTTCTCAGTGTACTTATAATTTTGTGCGAAATTATTGTTTGTATTGTATTAAAAAATTAATATTCCTAATACAATTCGCGACTATATTTAAAGGATTATATTTTTACAAAAAATTTTGTTCGCATGGGTAATACGTCCTTCTTTATTCACATTTATCATTTGGAAATGTCTAACGATTTTAGTAGAAAAATAGCTCCAAAAAATCCGATACCTTGGAATCTGATCACAGGGACCATGTAATGGACTCGTATTCGTTGGTTACTATTCATTTAACAACTAAAATTGAACATTATTACATTTTTGAATTTGAATATTTTTTTCCGAGAAGAATAAAAGTTCAGTTCACGAGAAGGATTTTCGTTCAGATTTTATAAAAAATAGAAGTTTTCACGCAACTATTTGCTTATTTTTCTCGCGAGGAGGGGGAATCAAAGCATAATGCTTTGATGTGTATGAAGTGTGATGCGCTTACAAGCCAGGAAATTGTGGCCTCACTGTGGTGGGGAGTAGTATGCCATGCTGCGCGGATGCAAACGGCGAAATATTGTAATAATTGTTTTATTCTATTGTTTTGATTTTGATAAGTGTGATACCTAAGGTACCTAATTGGAATTTGTTTAACTATTTATTTAGGTTAATAGTAGAATAGTATAGGTATTAAAATATACGGTGTGAGAGCCAAACTTTACAGTGAGGCCCAGCCACAGTTGCTTCATACGACGAGCCGCCACTGGAATATTAATAGTTTACATACTTGATAACATTTTGTAATAAATTATACAAAATTGTATTATTATACAACATTTTACAAGAATTAATCATACAACTGAATCACGACTGCATTTTTATAATACAAGCGGATACTTAATCCCTTTTAGGTAATAACAAAATATGCTATTTAGATTTAGTTAGACCATTGAACAATGACTTTGTAATAGTATAGGTAGAGATCTTTTAATATCTCATGAGCCGCGAAATGCGCGAAAGGCGTGGCGTATCCCCATAATTCTTCTAATAAGCGCGTTGTGAAAACATTGACTCAGAATTAGACCACGTGCCTCATTACAACTAGAAATGAACTAAGGCGCTCGGGCATCAATAAAGTCAACTAACGAACGTTCGTTATATATATTTTTATTGTTTAAATTAAAATAATAAAGAATAGGGCATTTTATTATGATATTTGTAATCGGATCAAAGACTTGTTTACGCTAGAGCTCGAGAGAGACTGTGAATAATAAGCGTAATGTTTTTAAGACGTAGAATAATTTAGGCGACGGTCGGAATTATGTTTCTGCGCATATGAAGGTCAAAGCTCATAAGATTTTAAAACATCTCTACCACGATTTGTGTTTAACCACTACCGATCGTATAGGGGAGGCCTCAAAAGTTACAGGGTGAAACAGGTTAGAAATATCCCAGAACGCCGCCACTGACTATATTTAATTGTATATTTTTTATTGAGAAGTGTAGTTTGATGACCTTATTAAATGACAAAAAAGAAAGCGAAACATGTTTAATAGTGTCTAAACTATTGGCAAACCAACATTTATTTTTTTTTAACTATCGATACCCTGTAACTTCTATGCCGTGAACAACTTGACAGCCGTTTGTTTATAAGACAAATTCGGAACAATTTTAAAGCTCTACATTTCTTTGAACTTACTTTACAGTTATTGTGAATAGTCCTATATAATAATTACATAGTGTGAGACATATTTAACGTTGGATTCGGGGTGAATATAAATTCATATGACCACGAGTATGAATATTTTTCTAAAAATTCGAAATATGTGGACATAATGGTGATAAAATAATAAAAAAAATCTATCACAACTTTATGTTTTGTCAACAAAAAAAGTGTAAATTGCGTTTTAAAAAATAATTCAAACTAAAAAATAGTAGTAGTAGTAGTAGTAAGTAAGTAAGTAAGTAAGTAAGTAAGTAAGTAAGTAAGTATACATTTATTTCCTCAAGTTATTACAATCTGAAGTTATATAAATAGACAAAAAAATGCCACAAAAATTGAAAGAATGTATTAATTAATGTATTTAAAAAAAGAAGAGAAAAAATACCTATAGAGTACAGACTTACAGCTAAACATACAAAAATACAAAGGTAATAATTATAATTGACAGTAAATAAACAGACACATATTTATGTATTTTACATGTACAAGTCAAAATTTAATTTTGATAAAAGACGTGATACACTCTTATTGCCTTAGAGTGCACAGATAAAATATTCATTTAAAGAATAGAATTCATGACCTCGTAAAAGGATATTTAGTTTTCGTTTGAAAACTTTACTGTTTAATGCCTTTAGATGAGATGGTAATTTATTATAAATCTTTATCCCTGAATACAAAGAACCATTGCGAGTACTATTATAATTATAGTGTGGTAAAGTGAGATTTTGATGACGTGTACGATAGCTATGATAATCATTTGGTGTGATGATCAAATGTTTATTTTCATGAATTAAAATAGATAATCTGTAAACATATAGATTAGTAAGGGTAAAAATTCCAATTTTTTAAAACTAACTTCTGCAAGATTCTCTGTGAGGTAAATCACATAGAATTCTTATTGCATTTTTTTGTACCAGGAATACATCTTCAGAACTAGTAGATCCTCACCAAAGCTCAATTCCATATTGAAATACACTCTGGAAATATGCATAATAAACAATCTTTGCTGAAAAAAATCAATATTTCGTTTAGCAGTTAGTATTGCATATATGGCTTTCCCTAACTTTGTCTTTAAATTGATTACGTGCTCCATCCAATTCAACTGAGAGACGACATAAATGCCAAGAAATTTTTTGGATTGTACTAAGCATATTTGATCAATATTTAATTTTAAAGAGGTATCTGTAATTCCACGTAATTGGAATGTTATACTGTTAGTTTTATTGCAATTTAGCATCAGCATATTTGCAAGAAACCAGTCAGAAACGTGTTCTAAAATATTTTATGCTTTGTTGTTTTAAATAACAGTTGTCCCAAAATAGAACCTTGTGGAACTCCGCTTTCAACTCTGGCAAAGTCAGAATGAATTTTTTTTGATACACAACTTTTTATTTCGACTATTTCAGTACACATCCGCCTTTCAAATAAATATGTTTTAACCCAATTGCTTTCCCTGTCAAGTGTCAATTATGCCATAATACTCCAGCTTAGCAAGTAATATTTGGTGATCAATACAAAAGGCCTTGGACAGATCACAAAAAATGCCTAACGATATTTTCTTATTTTTCAAACATGTATTGATGTTTTCTATTAATTTAAAAGCAGTGTCTGTAACGTTAAAGTTTTCCCTATCTCCGAACTGTGAATTATTCAAAATGTGACACCTGTTTAAATATAATAATAGTTGTAGTTTAACTGTATGTTCTAGGATTTTTGAAAACGACGGTAATAGATACATAATTCGTGGAGAGCAATTTGTTTCCCTTTTTATAAAGCAGCTTTGTTATCGCTTTTTTAAAGGATTTAGGAAATTCACCATTCATTAAGGACAAATTAATTAGGTATTTTAAAGGTTCCGTTAAAGCTTCAGATTTATCTATGTTTTTTTACATCTAAGCGAGTAATTTGTTCAATCTGAAATCTAATTGTGTTGCTAATATTAACATTATTAATATAACTTACACTTGACTTTTTTGATATTGTGTTTGGTAAAATATCCTTCGGATAATTAATAAAAAAGTTGTTAAATTCATTAGCGACTTAAATGAATATTTTCATTTCTTCCAGAAGATTTATTTCTAGTAAAATGATTAACTATTTTCCAGGATGACTTAATTTTATTATCAGCATTTACTATTTTGCGTATAGTACGATCCAAATTCTCGGATCCGACGTTCAATGTGGTTCACCCTATATAAAATAGGGAACCTTAAAATATCAAAATGAAATGATTATGTTGTATTGTTTTATACGGTTATTTAACTCAAGAATATTTAGGTATCATATTAGCCTAATATTATCGAACAAAAAAAATCAGTCTTTGGGAATTGGGTCGCGAAGATAATCACGCAACAATCTAATCCCTCAAGTATTTTATGTAAGAACTGTTTAATTTAATAAATGATACTTCTCCATAAACCCATATTTAGTAAGGTTTTGCTAACCACGGTGAAGAAATGTCACCCTTTTCCATCATCATTTTTATCCTTTTATTTGCCTCTAACGTCGCACTAAATAGTGAAAATGACTACTGTCAGGATAAACTAGATGTTATGGGTAGAAATATCAGTTATCTCATCGAAAGATTTACAGATCAATGGTCAGTTAGAGACTGGGTGGAATTAGGTTATTTCAGTGAAGAATATATTTGCGATATCAATTTACATTGGCTGTCATTTGGACCACCTGATTGGTCTAGTTTTATTACGTTGGCAGTAATATATCTCAGTATTATGCTGGCTGGGTTTTTAGGAAATTTCCTTGTAATTTTTTTATTTATTAGGTAAGTTATCATCAACTCTTGCACATTTTTCAGAAAGGAGGAAAGTAGTGCAGCATGTCTTCTCAAATCCTATTAATGCTTTCAGAATTTAATTAAATCTTAGTGAATTAAAATTGATTGACTCAAGTATATTTTTTTTAGATGCAAATCATTACGAACACCAGGTAATACACTTATAGTAAACTTAGCTGCTAGTGATGGAATGATAACTCTGAAAACTCCAATTTTCATTTACAACTGTTTCCATATGGGACCAGCTTTAGGAGATATAGGTACCTATTTCGCCCGTGTGGCTTTCAAATTATTTTTTAAGGAGATACATCTAAAAAGTTAAAAAGTGAAATAAACTTACAAGTACAATAACAGGTATTTAGATTTATTATTATATCTGTATTTGTATTTATATTTAGATTTATTGCTAAAGCATCCTGTTGTAGAAAAAATAGATTTAAATTTTGATGATACAATGTCAACTTAAAGAATATAATTATAGTAATTTAGTTAACATTGCCTATATTTTTTTAGAAAATAAGTGGTAGATATTAATTTAACTGAAACATGTCTTAACATGTCTTCTAGCTGTGGAAATACGGTGAGATGCCTCCGAAATAGAAATACTTATATCTAATATTATTAATAATGATTCCAAGAAAAAACTATTTAGGTATGAATTAAAGGTCAACGGTCTAGTGTTATATCTATAACAGGAAATGAGATTTGGCTACATGGTAACTTAATTGGCAAATCATGATAACACAAGCTGTAAAGTAAATTGTAATTAGCTATGTAACAATTTAAGAAAACAAGTGTCTGATTCAGAAAAACACAAATTACAGAAAGAGACGTATTAATATTTTTGTTAAGGTGTTTCAGAATGACGTAGATATCATAAATTCAGAGGTTACCTTCCTATTAGAATATTAAAAAATTATAAGATTTTTCTCTGTTATTCGTGCTTTCTTTTCAAAATAGCCAGCTTTTAACGAATTTTGGCGATATCTCCAAAGTATTGAAAATGTCATACTAACGTTGACTCATTTAATAGAAATTAACGTCGGGGTTTATCTTGAAAACAAAATCATAGGAAAAACGATTCCTCTCTGTTTTTGATGCACTATTATGCTTATGTATGATCTGTTATTTTGAAAATAGTAAAATATTTTGAATAGGCATGATAAATTGTTTAGTGCAAAATTGTAAAGTGATATATGTTTTAAATTACAGTACAGTGTATACCATTTTCGATGCCATGAGCAAAATCTGCAGCACAAAACAGATTTTCAATATTGTTTTGGAATTATTTTTCCTAAAATGAACTGTTGGTATTTTATTCCATAGATTTTTTGTCTACAGGGTGACCGGGAAAATGTAGGAAATCTCTCGGGTGAATATAGAACATGAAAAAATAAGATGAAAAGTTCCTATAAATTTTTTTCGTACAGGCCCTCTCTACGGAGATATGTGCACCTGAAGGATGCCGCTGGAAATCGGTTTTTCTTGAACTTTTAAAGTATTTAATATACATAATATACATACATAACATATTTAGCATATTTAGTTTACCAGGGTCGGGCTAAGCTTTACAACTTAATGCTTAAATTTTAACACCCTGTATGATAAAGACTTTAAAATATAAATCTGGCTAGCTTCAACCTTAGACTAAAAAAAGGTACTCTTGTTTATTGTCGATAAAATGAACCGTTTACGAGAAAGAGAATAATAAACGAATTCATGTTCTATTTTTAATAAAAAGGGCCATTATTTCTATTTTTTTTTCTCGACAACAAAGTGACATCGCGGACATATTGATCCTTTACTTCGTTATTAATTTACCGATTTTTGCATTTCGTGGTGAATTTAATTGTGAATTAATTCGAAATATGGAATAGACGTTTATTGAGTATGCTGATATGCATCTCATGTATGGTCTTGCGTCTTGCAATATTTTACAAACCAGAAGATTATATCACCACAGATTTCCTATTCGTGTTCTGCCAATCCAGAAGACATTTCAACGAGTTGACCAACGTCTAAGGGAGAATGGTGGGCGATTCCAGTTAATAAGGTAATACATATTATTGACTTTCTTCATATTTGCAGGAAAATTTGGAAAAAATAGTACTGATGCTGGTCTGAGAAGAACCGTACGTACGCCGCAATTAGAGAAAAATATTTTAATTGCTGTAGAAGACACTCCATCGACGAGCACCGTTTAATACATCGAAAACAATAGTACATGAAGTTCTTCAAGAACAGCTGTTATATCCATACCATTTGCAGAAAATACATGAACTGATTCCTGAAGATTTTCCTCGAAGAATGCAGTTTGCAAACTGGCTATTGGATCAGCAACCAAATAATGTAAACCTCATTAGCACTATTCTTTTCACGGATGAAGCAAGGTTTACCTAAAATGGTATCACCAATTTACGCAACACACATGTATGTGCTGATGAAAACCCTCATGCGACTATTGTTTCGCATCATCAACATCAGTTCCAATCAATTAACATCTGGGCAGGAATCATTAGCAATTTTTTTATTGGACCATTCGTATTGCCGGACCGATTGAATGGACAACTTTATTTGGAGTTCCTTCAGAACGCTCTACAAGATTTAATAGAACACTTACCAATTGAAACCCACCGAAACATGTACTTCATGCACGATGGGGCACCACCTCATTTCAGCGTTGGTGTGCAGGAGCACCTGAATAACGTCTATCCAAACCGTTGTATAGGTAGAGGACCTATTGCCTGGCCTCCTGGATCTTCCGATCTAACGTCTCTGGATCTTTACCTGTGGGGACACCTCAAACAATTGGTGTATTCCACTTCGGTCGATACTAGGGAGGAACTTCTACAGAGAATCACGTTTCATTGTGACGTGATGAGGAACAATGCTGGGTTATTGTGTCGGGTACAACAGTCCTCAATTCGTCGTGCCCGCGAGTGTATCAGACTTCACGGAGTCGAACCCTCTTATGGAGTTTTTCAATAATTTCGTTAAGGTGCCTCCTGGGATACCCCTGCGTTTTTTAAATTTCATATTTTTTCGAATTAAACATCTTAAAATGAAACTTTCTTTCTTGAATGACTTTCGTATCGCATTTTGTTGTCGAGAAAAAAATATAAATCATGTCCCTTTTTATTAAAAATAAAATATGAATTCGTTTATTATTCTTTTTCTCGTAAACGGTTCATTTTATCGACAATAAACAAGAGGACCTTTTTTCTAGTCTAAGGCTGAAGCTGCCCAGATTTATTAAAGTCTTTATCATACAGGGTGTTAAAAATTTAGACATTAAGTTGTAAAGCTTAGCCCTGGTAAACTAAAAAGCTAAATATGTTTCAAGGACAATAGTTTAAGACGTCTTTCTTAGTAGCCAACACATAAAATTTTTATTACATTATTTTAAGTAACTACTTATAATAATAATTCAAAACCAATAACTTTTGTCTAATATTTTTTTCAAAACTTCGTTTAAAATATAATATTGTTAGAAATATGATGTTCGTTAAACACAGCAGGTCTACGTCTAAAAGCCGCCGCCAGTCAGTTCGTTGCATCAAATTTTGGGAGAGCGAGGTCTGCCTGGATTACTTGGCCGCTAACTAATGGTTGTTTTGTTTGTGATTGCCAGTGGAAGTCTTCCAAGTTGTTTTGTGGTAGCTTGTTAAAGATACATTTGTATTCAAATATATGTTCTGTATTGGATGTTATGTTACGAAAAATCTAAATTGAAGTGATTAGTGTCATTGCTTGACACGTGAATTGAATAATTAATCTGGTATCGAACTATATCTAACTTCAGAAGTGGGATCGTGGCTCAGTTCCTTTCGCAGTAGTGTGTATCCTGAGTAGACTGGGAATGAAGAAGGTGGAGGAGTTGGTGTCCGAGCTTGTGAAGGCATTCCAGCCCCTGTTCAAGTGGATCTTCCCATCTTTCACCCGGAAACGGATGACGCAGCAAAATGGCTAGAGCAAGTGGAAAAGATAAAAATTGAATTGTCTTGGTCTGTTGTGGAAATCTTAATACGGCTGGGCCGGTTTATGATTCAAAATGCACGTAAGTGGTTTGACGAATGGAAACCTGAGGTAAGAGATTGAAATATTTTCAAAAGGGAATTTACTGACGTTTTTCCGCCCCGTCGTAATTTCGGTCGTTTGTTAAGTGAGGCAGTTAATTTTGATAGTAGTCAATGTAATACGTATGATGTTTACGTTCATAAAAAGTCATCCTTATTGAGAAATTTGCGAGTGTCTTGGCAAGAACAAGATCTTGTAGAAATAATTGTTCGTGGCATTAGAGAATCACATGTTCGCGATGCCACGATGTCAAGGGACTGTAAAACGATTTCAGAACTGCTCACATATTTATCTGTTTATACAAAAAGGGCGAGGGACGATATTGACACTAGTTTTGAAATGAGTTCGTCAAGGAGCTCGTTTAAGAAACGAAAGTTTTCTGAGTCACTAGGTAACAACCGTAAAAATATCAAATGTCATACATGCGGTAAATTAAGGCATGTTAGACGCCAATGTCACAAGAGAAGTCAGAATCAGATTAGAAATTCAGTTAGGGATGAAACTGTTGCTGGACCAAGTACTAGTAATCAAATCACGTGTTCATTTTGTACTAAGGTGGGTCATTATGATTATTTACGTAGGTCGTTTGGCTTGGCCAATGCCCCTGCGGTATTTCAGCGTGCATTAATGAAAGCGTTAGGTGACCTTAAAGACACCATAGTCCTAGTGTACTTAGACGATATTTTAATACCTTCAGATNGTTGATCAAAAACTCTAAGAAGCGGTTACCAGTTAAAGCTTGATCAAAATAATAAGGTCCAATAATTCTGTCCCCAATGATACCGCACCACACATTTAGGCTCCAGCGTCCCTGGTGCTGCACTTCTCTTAACCAATGCGGATTTTCAGCGGACCAATAATGCATATTATGACGGTTTACTCTACCATCACTACTAAAGGTAGCCTCGTCGGTCCAGAGAATTTCCGTTAAGAAATTTCTGTTTTCCTCAAGCATGCCTAGCATCCATTGACAATAATTTAATCTATTATCGAAATCTTGTTCATTTAGCGCCTGGTGCAAAACTATGTGGTAAGGATGTAATCTAAAAGTAAAAAACAACATATGCGTAAAAATAATATAATCAGAATAACACTGAATTGTGTATTTGAGAGTATGTGCTAAGTTACTTGGAATAAGATAAAATTATTTACCTATAATCTTTCAAAATATTTCTAACAGTTGTTCGTGCTATTCCCAAGTCTAGAGACACTGTTCTAGTTCCTACATGTCTATAAAATTCTATGTAAGCCAAGACATTGATAACACAGCCCCACAAAAAAAAAAAGTGTTCGGACTTGTGGGTCGGACATTTAGCCATTTAAAAAGTCATGCCTCGTCCAGTCCTGAAGACTCTGTATTTTGCTATGAACTTACAGATGCCTTTCTTTCAAGCAATATTCCATTAAACAAACTAGAGAACACCAAGTTCCGTGCGTTTTTAGAAAAATATATGAACCGAAAAATCCTTCATGAGAGTACGATAAGACTAAGATGTGTCTATCGGGTTTACAACAATGTAGTGACATCGATGCGCGAAGACATTGCGGACAATTTCGTTTATTTCATTATAGACGAAGCTACTGATGCTTGTTGGCGTTCAGTAGCGTTTTTAATTGGTGCGTTAAAAAGTGACAGTGCTAGTAACACCCACCTACTGGCTTCTAAAGTGTTGGGCAAAACCAATCACGAAACTATTACACAGCCCCACAAAAAAAAAGTGTTCGGACTTGTGGGTCGGACATATATATATTCCCATGTATTTTTCGACGCTGAATCCGATCCCGATCTCAGAAATGGCCCTCCACGTTTGGAATTGGCCTCAGGGGCCAAAAATTGCCTCTATAGGGCCTGAAAGATGGATTCCGGAATATGGTGAGGTCGAAGGTGCATTTTAAAGCCAAACCCGGATTTGTGGTCGAAAAGTTTATGGCCAACTGAAATTCCCCGTTTGGGACCGGGAAAATGACCCCTTAGGGGCCGGAAAATCGTGTTTCGGACGTCGCAATCGCAACAGTGGTGTTAAATGGTTTTTAAATTCTGGAATTCGAGCACAGTTTGAGTTCCAGAATTTAAAAGTACATAAAAATACCACTGTTGCGATTGCGACGTACGAAACACGATTTTCCGGCCCCTAAGGGGTCATTTTCCCGGTCCCAAACGGGAGATTCCAGTTGGCCATAAACTTTTCAAGCACAGTCAGAGTTCCAGAATTTAAAAGTACATAAAAATACCACTGTTGCGATTGCGACGTCCGAAACACGATTTTCAGGCCCCTAAGGGGTCATTTTCCCGGTCCCAAACGGGGAATTTCAGTTGGCCATAAACTTTTCGACCACAAAT
>NW_019417495.1:229335-271952 GCF_000390285.2 Anoplophora glabripennis | reverse complement strand
TTTTTTTTTAATAATTTGAGTTAGGAAAAAGATATTAAGATGCGGTTTGCGCAGGCTTATTGGTTGGTCATTTGTCTATTTTCTAGTCTAAAAAAAGTCATATCATCGCATTTAAATTTTTTGAGAAAATCCAATATTTTGGTTATAATATCGAATAACGCCCTCTATCGGCGGCCGTGTAGGTCGCAACTGTCATGATTACGAGAAACCTAAAAGCCCAAGAAATGCTCTTTTCAATGATACCAAATTTATCCAAATCCATTAAGCCGTTTCGAAGTTACAGGCATTTATTTCAAACAACATTCAAATACCCCCCACCACTTTATTTCGAAAGATAGAGAAAAATTGTTTTTACAAAAAATGTTCGACTTTAAGTTAACATTAAAACGCAAATACTTTTTTGTTACATTTATTGGGGAAAATCGTGAGAAACGTAACTTTATGTAATTCAATATGGTGGAAACGCCCACTGGCGGCCATCTTGGAAACTTGAAAATAATTTCCAGCATTTTCCCTTGCCCGCTTTACCGTTAAAATTTTGTACCGTAGCTCTCTACGATCACTAGTTTCTGAGATACAGCCGCTTACCTCGCTTATTTGCCCACCCTGTACATATAGGCAAGTAAACAATTTTAAGGTAGTGAAATCATAAAAAAATATATTCGCATGTATGTATCTCTTTAGTTTATAGACTGCTCTTCACATTTCAAAATTATTTTTAAAATTATTTTCAACTATACAGGTTATGTGTAATAAGTCAGAAGAAGTGGGACGCTCTGTATAATAGAAAACATTTTAAAATGTAAAGAGATTGAATTGGTGCAACTTTTGTTAAAAACACTTTTTTATATTAATGATATTACCAAAGTAATGGAGAATTCCACTTAAATGGGACACGCTGTATAAGATAAATATGGACAAAAAGTGTGACAACTACCATGACGATAAAGGAATGAATTAATGAAAGAATTATAGAATTATAGAATTATAGAAACAGAAATAATTTCATCTCGCGCAAATCAGTTTAGACAAGAATATTCATACTTTTGCGGAAAAGTATACAAGTAATATAATCTTTTTTAAATAAAAAATAAACTTCTGATGGACTTGGCTTTGGCCCGTGCAGTTTTACAAAAATATCTATACATATAAGAAAACATAATATTGACCTATATTAAAATTTGCAGTTATATTATATGACACATCTTTTCTTTTTATAATGCATATTTTAAGTAAAAACTTATTGATTCTAGAGTAATTTCGCCAACAGAATTGAAAATTTTTAATAACATTTGAAATTTCCGTTAAGTGAATAATGTTAAAAAACTGCAATGGTAATTAAAAAGTTCCTGTGGTATATATTATGTGAAAAATTTATGTATATCGGAGACACTGGGAACACGTTAGATCAAGTGGGCAAATCAGCTTGACAAACATTTTAATGGGACTCACCAGCGGAACATTGTGAAATCAAATTGAAAGGACAATACAAAAACACCGGACTTATTAAATTTTAACGGTTCATTTATTAATTTTAAAAACACGCCTAAAGTTGTAAATCCATAGAATGCATTTTGCATTATCCCAAGAGTTACGAAAGTGATCGATGCGAATGCAGTAATACCGTTTTCAATTAGTTTGCAATAACTGCCAACAACTTTTGGCCCAAATCGATTTACTAAGATAAAATTTCAAATGTTTCAAATTTTAAGATCAAATTTATTGCCATGGACGTAATTCTATCTCCTTACATGTTTAATTTCTTATTGGCCGTACGATTTTTTTATTTTTGAAAGCATTATGTTGACAAATTCATTACTATAAATATCTATAGGGTGACCAATTTCAGATCAGGGCTGAAAATGAAATCTTTGCACAATAATATCGAGTTAACTACTGACAATGGAAATTACACAGCCACACAAAAAAAAAGTTGGGTATACTTTTTATGCGACATATATTTTTCGTAGTAATTTGGCCTCCTGAACACGAATCTGGGGTCAGAATTGGCCCATCACGTCACAATTTTTTCCTAACCTCAAAAAACTTGTGAAAAATAGTGAAAATTGATGAAAATTTACTGGGAAAATTCGGAAAAAATTTATTTCCACATCAAATAGTATATTTTTATGTAAAAGACTGCTGAATTCAAATCCACTGTCAGAATTGAGCTAGAACGTGTGGTTTTTTTTCTAACCTCAAAAAACCGAGCAGGAATCGCTATTTTTAAATTCTGAGCGGATTTTGACCAGATTTTGTATAAAGAGGTTTTTTGGGTCGCTGATTACGAACATGAATTCACATTGTAAAAATTCAAGATGGCTGATCCAATATGGCGGGGGTACTTTTTTGAAACCCACCGATTTCAGTAAAATTTGGTATCATAAGCTGGTTGATCTCACGTTCATTAATCACACATCTGGAGCCAGATTTTCATAAATCAAGGTAAAAGATTCCACTCCGTCTAAAAATGTGACTTCGCTTAAAAAAATGACTATTTTATATTCAAATGGAACACAAGCTACATATAAAGTTTTTGCGTCATACTATAGAAAATGAAATTGTTTTTTCACAGACTGTAGGGGTTACACTTAAAATTTTCTCAGATATTTGCGGTCTTCTCCCATTCTCAAAAATATTACATTAAAAATATCATCAAATTTGCCTTGAAAGACAAATATTGGTACTGTCATTCAGTATTCTGCAAGTAAGGAATTTTGATTTTATTTTTTATCCAATATTCACTATGAATATTTTAACTTACTTAGGAAACACCCTGTATATATACGACGTACTTAATTTGGGATACTACTTATGTGCAAGACAAATCACTTGAGAGGGATGAAAATATAATATACCATGGACCACAAAAGCAAAATAATATGGACATTGTACCTACACAGAAAAAATTGTTTAGATATGTTAAGGATTTGTAATTTTATAATTTCTTCAATTCTTAACATTGTTCTTCTTATGTAAATGTAAACATGTATGATTGTTTTTAATAACCATTTTTAATTTCTTGCACCCTAATCTTGTTTTCCCGGTATCCTTGGAACTTTTAAAGATGCTTTGGACAAATAAATTTAATTTAAAAAAAATGTGCAAAGAAGTGAGCAGTATCCAGAAAAAAAGTATAAAGTAATTTATTGTATTTATATCTCTTCATTAAGCATTTCTCTAAACATTTACTTTGTTGTAACCTACTGACGCAATCTCGTATTTTAATTTCGTCTTCAGATTGTAAATATAAACGCCAGCAAAGATCTCTGTGTCATCAAATTAAATTAAATCTATGTCAACGGACACTATAATTAATATGACAAAATATCTTGTTGCAGCTTGCAGAGTGTATGGATTCGTCGGTGGACTAAGTGGCACAGTTTCTATAGTTACCTTAAGTGCCATTTCCTTTGATCGATATATCATGATCAAATTTCCCCTAAAAAGGGTCTATTCTAATTTAAGAGTGAAAATATGCCTCATCATTATCTGGCTCTATGGCTTGACGTTCTCCCTTATACCCGTTTTAGATATAGGCCTCGGAAAATATACTTACGAGGGATACCTTACCAGTTGCAGTTTTGACTATTTAACCCACGATGCAGACGAGAGGTACTTCATTTTCGCCTTTTTCATAGCTGCATGGGTGGTGCCCTTTCTGGTGATTACCTTCAGCTACGTAAACATCGTCAAAGTCGTCACTTCTAGATCAGTTGTCAGTAAAGACTCTTTCCGCCATGTAAAAGAAGAAAGCAGTAAAAAGCAGGAGGTGAAACTGGCGATCATAGTGATGTGCTCCATTTGCTTGTGGGTCATAGCTTGGACACCTTACTCTGTAGTAGCTCTTTTAGGGATATTTGACCAACAGCACCTCATATCTCCCCTGTCGTCCATGATTCCAGCTGTATTTTGTAAGACAGCGAGTTGCCTCAATCCGTTTCTCTACGCTTTGTCACATCCGAGGTTTAAGCAGGAACTGAGGAATATGATTTGTAGGACTGAAAGATCTAGACAGATTAGTAAAATTTGGTCAAGTTCTACAAGTAAAAGAAATACTGCAAGTTACAAAGAATCGTCGGATGTTGAGGAAGAAGTTATTGAACTTGATGTAAGATCTGTAAAATGTTCAAGACAAACATCTGAGATTCCAACCGCGGAAATACATGTACAAAGTAAACTTAAAAGGAAACCCTCTGCAATTGAAATGCTCTGTCTTCCTCCGAACTTCAGTAATAAGTCGTCTACATTGAGGAAGATGTCTAGAAAATGGTCGATGAAGAACAAATCAAAGGAAGGAAAATAGAAATGAAGGTAAAATTTTTGTTTGCCGAGTATGCTTTTGAGAAAACTACATCGCAAAATACAGAAGAATCTAAATCTAAATTATCAATTTTTAGGTTCTTCATGTTCAAGAAATCAGGAAGATGACTAATTGTGAGATACTGTCCCCCGCAGTTTCAAATGAAATTTTCTCTGAAGATACAGTCCTTACCACCAAAATATGACCATATCTGTTTCTTCCAAACAACAAACTTCATATATTAACGAAATTTTTTGAAAGTGAATGGTAATTCGCAGAAAAAATAATCAAGAAAATGGATATTCAATTTACCTAAATGTAGAAGCTAGCATTAAAATCTAATAAATTAAAACTATTTAAATTTTATTAAACTTATATTAAGTGGTGCACTAATAAATATATTTCGCATGTCGTCCAGTAGTATAGTCTAATAGGGTCAGTAGAAAATTAATTACTAAAAAAATGTGTTATTAGGATAAGCAGAAAATAATAATCAATATTTGATTACTGAAATCATTCGAATTATTTCATTTTGAGAGTGATATACAAGCTATTATTAGTATATTGTTCGACTATTACTACTAAAAATAAAATGTACATGTAAACATTTCAACACACAGATTTGATACAGCACTCTTAGTATGTCTGCTAGCTTAGTTACAGGAGAAACTAATTGCGAATATTATTTGATATACAATTAATATACCTTTTATGCTTAACTTAAAGTAACAGTAACACCAGCACACAAAAATAGTGGTCGCTATTTTTGCGAAATATGGGGGGGTGTAACTTAAGACTTCAGACTTGGATTCAGTACATCAAAATACATAAGAAACCCACTTGATTAAGTTCAGAACAAATTTTTTCGAATTTTTTTGCAATCACTAGCGTGATTTTCTGCGATTTTCCACTATTTTTTGCCAATTACTCAAAATTTTGGAGTGTTTGAGCTATCAGATTCGGATTCAGCACGACAAAATACATAGTCTATTGGGTCAAATCAAAGGTACCACTTTTTTTTGTGTGCCGGTGTTATTAGTTCAAATCTAATCTAATTGGAAAATAACTAAACCATTTTCACTAAACCATAAAGAATGAAATGAAACACTGAATTTAAATCTGTTGCTGTATATATACGAGCTCTGTTAAGAAAATAACCGAATTTTTTAAATTACGCTTACGATTTTTGAAGTGTGCGATTTTCCGGAACAACATAAAATGTTGTGTGAAACTGAGGAAAACTTTCATGGAAACGTTTCAACTTTTGAAACAAACTTACGGAGATGGTGTTCTGGGTCATAAGCAATGGTTTTCACGATTTAAAAATGGTCGTTAGTCATTGAAGACGATCCTCGACCAAGAAGGCCTTCGACTTTAACTGATGATTCCCACGTTCAGAAAGTCAAAGATCTGTTGCGTGCAACTAGCCGATTGATTGTCAAAGAAGCTGCAGAAGAATTAACATCTCAAATGGGTCAAGCCAAATTTTTACTGAAAAATTGAACATGCGTCCAGTTGCAGCAAAATTTGTTCCTCGTTTGATGACCGAACAACAGAAAGAAAATCGTGTAGACATTTGTCGGCGACTCTTTGTCAATGACGATGAAACATTCATTCAAAGGATCATAATGGTAGATGAAAGCTGGATTTATGTCTACGACATTAAGACAAATGTTCAGTCATCACAATTGACTGGCAAATGGTCTCCACGCCCCAAGAAAGCACCTCAGTTTCGATCCAATATTAAAGTGATGCTCACTGTTTTTAATCGTGTGTATTTTCAAAGCGCTTTACAACGATTACGTGAAAAAAATTGCAAAAAGAGAATGTGTCCGCACACTTACCTTTGTCAATTCGTCTGTTTTGAGCCAGATTACTGTCATCATCCCCCCCCCCCTCCAATTCTTAATTGCCAGGCCGGTTCCTTGAGATTTTTTCTTATATCCGAAATTAAAATCAGTGCTAAAACGACGCCGTTTTCAGATTCATGACATCAAAGCAAATTCGTCACAGACTTTAAAGGCCATTTCAAATGAAGTTAGCTAGGACTTCATAACGGAAACACCGATGGGAAAAGTGTGTGAGGAGTAGAGTACTTTTGAAGGGGATAAGAACCAATGATGTATAAAATTAATAATAGTGTTATAAAATAAAATTCAGTTATTTTCTGAACAGACCTCGTATGTCTTACTGATATATGTGTAAATGTAAAAATATTAAGTTCGGTTTCTCTCATCATTTTAACATTGTTTGACATTTGTTTCTGATTTCATATATTCACAAAACAACATGCTACTCTACTATTGGATTTATTATATTAAAAAACTAGAAAATTAGCTGCCCTGTTCTATTGTTCTTTATTTTGTTATTCAGTGTTATTAGTGAAGTCATTACAATAAGGATATTTTGTACATACTAAAAGTGTTTTTACTTTTTATTTCAGTACACATATAAGTAATAAGTCCATCTGATGTCTACTTGCGCATCCTGGAATTTCTAGAGGATTTTAGATATGCGCACTTTATTTGGTTACATAATTCGACAAGTAAGTTCAGAACCTCACTTCAAGATGGCGATAGTAATACCGATTCTACTTCAAACTATTACGATTTGTTAACTTTTTCTAATCTGGTTTACAATATCTATATTCTCAGATGAGAGACTAGCAGTTTACTTTTGTGAATGAAAATTTCAACTACAAAAACTTTATATGTGTTTCATCTTAACTAGGTACATATAAAAAATGGTATTAAAAATTTACTGTTATTAAATATATAATTATTAACATTTTAGCAAATTTTCTTTTTTAAATAAGTAAATCGTTGAGATGGTTAATCTAAAGCTATTCTGGACTTTGGGTCGCTGAATGTGATGGAACATCAGAACTATTAGCTTTGTCTTCATTACTTAATCTGATGTGTTGAAAGGTATTACACAAACTTAGCTGTACCATCTCAATCTTGTATAGTAATTTATTAATAAAACTAATGAAAGCAGGTCACTGTATTGTTTTGTTGTTAATAGTTAAACTAACTGCAAGGGGAACTATCCACATGAAATGATACCTAAATATTTCCGTTAGAGTATCCTCTGGGGGCAAAGCTAAATAAAAAGAAAGATAGTAAAAAAAGAATATATGTGCATTCTCTTTTAAAAAGTTATGATAATAATTGATAATAAACCAATTTATAATATTTGAACTTAAATGGTATTCGTTAAGGTGGCCATATTCCTGGCCGAGAAATAGTGAAATTTCTGGCGTTTTTAGGTACTGAAATCTTTAAAAGTAAAACGTGTAAATCAAAAGCAAGCACAAAAATAAAAACCTTGATGTTTTGTTTATTCATTATTACCATTTAAATTTACTCAAATAATATAATAACTAAAAAAAAGCGTTTGTAAAACATGCGTTTGCTGTTATTCTAACCCCACATTTTAAGAATTATTTTCACGTACTTATAAATAAAAGTAAACAATTTTATATGTAGGACTAAGCAAGTAAAAGAATATTTACATAAAAAAGTTAGTATTTTCGTAGATTTCAGTACCTAAAACCTTGATGGTTTGATCGTTTTTTGCACCTGTTTATTCGTTTTACTGCGGCGTCTTGAAAATACTCAGGTGGCATGACATAACATTCCTATTATTTGATAAGCTTTAGATTATTCAGTTATTAAATGTTTGAAATTATTTGTCTTTGCGGAAAACACTATTTAAAGAATATGGGGCCCTTAAGGTAAATTTCATTATTTTTTTCTTATGTTTAGAACTTCCGTGATGTTAAAAATTAGGGACTGTTTGATGTTAAATGCCATTATTTTTAGTGAATTTGTTAACGAAATTTAATCCTAAGTTTTCTATATTATTAATAATAATAATTTCTATAAAAATATTAATTATTTTTAATATTGATTAGTTAATTAGACAATTTAATTAAAATTACAATAATTATTAAAAAGGTGCACATCGAATACTTATACCTTAGCAATTAACAACAAAAAAGTAGGCACGTAATCTTAAAAAAGAATACTAGAAAACGTAGGAGCAAATATATTATGTGAAGACAAGGGCGTCGCCAGCCAATGGGCTAGGGGGGAGGGGCAATATAAGAAAGGGTTTCGGAGAAATATAAATTATAGGTAGAAATAGGTACAGTAAATTAATTTTTTTTAGAAATATTTTTAATAAAACCTTTTTAATACAAGAAAAACAAAAAAATATATAAATTGCTAAAAATATAAAGAAATTCAACGAAAATTATAAAATTTATAAAATTTGCGCGTTACATATATGTATAGCTTTAGATGCACTGTTAAACTTTCATTTTGATTCCGATATTTAAAATTCCAGAGCTAAATTTTTAAAATATGGAAATGTATTACTTTACTTATTACTATATACTTACTTTTAACATAAAATTTTATATTTTTAAATTGTTTTGTCAACTAATTTATTACAATTATTTTTTAAAAAAATAGAGTAGTGTATTAATTATTCAAAATTAAAATTTAAGTAAATAAAATGTTTTATTAAAAATTTCCATTCTAATATTTTCTTAGTTTAAGAAAATTTTTGTACTTTTTTCGAATTTCTAGGGGGGAGGGAGGGCAGCTGCCTTTGGCGATGCCCTTGTGTGAAGACAGATAACTATCATTCAAGTAAGTTGTTAAATGTTTATAGTTTTGATTAATGAAATTCCTCAGTACCTTCTATAGTAATTAATTTAGTTTAAATTTAGGTGTTACTGTAATATTACTAATTGGTGTTAGTTTAACGTACTACACACTTAAGATCTAAATAGAATAAAAAACATTTGCATATGATTTTTATAAACAATGGGATATTTATTATCTCATTTCTCATTCTATTGCTCGGATATTAAAAGAATGGGATCTACAGGGTGTATTTAAATGAAGGGGCACAAATAATACCAGAAATTCCTTAGGTGAAAATAAGTTGATTTAACCTAACATACCTATATGCCAAGTCACATAATAAAAAAGATACAGGGTGTCAGAGTGTGAAATAAAATTCAGTTTTTCCTTAAAAATTTCTAACCATGTTTTACTAGTGAGAGATTTTCTTCAGGGTGGGAAAAATAATATTATAATTATTTTTGGCTGTCGCGTGTGGGGCGCCCTCTACAGACAATGTTATGCATTAATTGCAGAAAGTCATCTTACTGACAGTTTAGGTAACAAAATTGAAATAGCCAACAAGATTCTTTACAATGACAATTCAACTCCAAGTTCTAGTATGCTGTTTCAATGGATCAGTCAGATAATATTGAGCCTCCGGTGACTGAAATGGAGCGGTCAATAATTATGAAAAAAATGTGACAATTAGTAAACTCGAGGGAAATAAATAATTATCCAGATTTTATGTTACTAAATGTAATAACTGTACAATTACTATTAATATTCATTCATAATAATTAATAAAATGTAATGTTCTTCAAATATTCTATTTATGTGTTCACAAAATATGCATTTATAACTCGAAATCGCTTTTTTTCCCTAGGGAGGTAATGTTACCTCACTTACCTCCCGTTGTCCACAGCAACTTCCACTTCCACGGTAAAATCCACTTACCTTCTTAAAAACAATGTATCAATAATCTATGTAATATAGTGGGAGCAGATAAAAGTTTTTTTAAAGGTTAATAAACTACTCATTAATTAACTTTGGATAACCGAATGTTTCCGTATTTATGTCACAACTTTAGCCATAATGTAAGGCATAGTTGAAATGTAACATTGTTATTCAATGTCTAGACTTTCAATCAACTAACTGGCAGAGAGCGACCTGTTACTTTGCACGTATTTACTCTATGAGTGCTAGAATATTTTCGCATTGGGCGAAACAAATTTTAAATATTGATATTGCTGGAAACAACCACTCTGCGGACTGATATCCTGACCATTATTGAATTACACCTGCAATATCTGGTAAACAGTTAGGGCCATTCGTCAGCTGGGCCATCAGATATATACCGCTATCAAACTTATTAGATTGGCAGAGAGCGTCCTGCTATTTCGCAAAAATGTGAAAGCAAAACCTGAGTTGTCACTAGGTGAAATAATTTTTTATATAGTTCAGTGCTAGCCGAGACATTAGTTCGCAGAGTAGGTATTTCCCGCAGTATCATCAAGTTAAAAATTTAGCACATCTCCTGCTTTTGCAAGCATGGTTGATGATCGTATGTTCCTGTGGATTGAGGAACCCAATCTCATTCAGTGCCAGTGGCGGCGCGTGAACATTGATTGAATGTGTTCTGCTTAGGGTTGTTACATTTGTTGAATTGAATTTCGGAATATTAAGTGGCCGGAGAGTCTCTAAATGGCGCCGCAGGCGAAAAATTTTAAAATTTTCAAGGTCACGCGTTTTCCTGGCACTTCTGAATTCCAAGGAACAATCCATTTATCTAAAAATACAGATTTTCACAAGAACGAATTTTGAAATTGATACCTTTTTGAAATATCTATTCATGAATTACCTACTGACGGTATAAATAAATTGGAATAAACTAAATATATTTTGTCAGCCCTCGTATACAGTTTTTAGTAATAAAATATGAAATGTTCGATTTTTTTTATCAAAAAGTGGTATACTTATTGAAAATGGCTAAAGTCAACCGTTGGAGAGATATTTTTGATGTTATAAATTTGTATTTCGGATTTCATACCACCAGGAATATTGAAGTCCAAAACGGACATTTTTGCAGAACTCATTACCTCACAGCATTTACACTTAGTATTGGTATTTGTGTGACAAAATTGTGTTCATTTTAAAATTGTGAAGTTAATATTTATAGTAAATTATCCAATAGGTAATTTTCGAGAAATCGAATAAAGAAATAAGAAATGAAAAAGAGAGGTTCATCATATACTGGTTTTATGTTTAGCAAAATATTATGTAATTCAGTTTATTAGTAGTACTACCAAAATAACGAAGAACTAGTTAATTATGTCGCCAATAATAATTTTTTTTAGATGTCGAATATTTATACCTATCTTCCGTCTATATTCAATTCTATATATAATGGCTTTTTGAGCTTGAGATCTCAATTTAAAATAGTTAAAAGTTTGAAGGTCATAAATATAAAGTTTCAATTGCATTGCAAAAACAAATAATTACCTATACGATGATTTTATCAAGAATTACATTTTCTTACATATTTATCCCTGGTTTGGACCCAACCCTGTGTATTTACCATGCACCTATTTAAATCGTAACACTAAGCTTAAGTAGAAAACAAAATATATGATTCCTTGTGGAAATTAATATTATGAAATCCATCGCCCACAAGAAATTTCCACAAAATTATAGGGTGTCCGGAAAGGTCATGTCAAAAATGAAGGGGTGTACAGAGGAGCTCAAAATAATTGTAGTACTTCATAAAAATTTTTTTCCTATCGGGCTTGGTTGTGGAGTTATTCGCCTTCAAAGAAAGACGTTTGAAAAACAAATTCAGTTATAACTTACCACGACAACAATGACATTTCGGCAATTAAAGTAACTCATGGTAATGTTCTTTTCCGAGTTTAAACTGATATTCAATAAGCCTGAATTATACAGGAGCAGACAAAATGATCCATTTAAATTTATAGGTACATCTTTGACGGTGTTGCCAAATTTGATATTTTTCTGTCATAGTTCGATTCCTCTCTCACTTTGTTAAAAAAACGGTGTACCGTACATCAGTCGATATCTTGTACCGTTTTTGAGAAAATCGAAATTTATTAACAACATACATTTATTGTATCAAAAATGTGATACTTATATTTTTGAAAAAATTTTGGTTTCTATAGAATTAAAATGAAAATGAAAGTAAGTTGTTCAATATGTGAGTTTCAATGCATTTTTTTGCTCAAACACCTCTGCTGTACTCAAAATAACATGTGGTGATCATTTCTAATGATGTCGGCGTATGTAATTACGCGATTTAATAATTCTTCCCTACTATTTATAGGAGTTTGATAAACAAGACTTTTAAGAAGGCACCGAAGATAAAAATCGAGAGAATTAAGATCGGGGCACCGAGGCAGCCACGGAAAAGTACTACCTCGATCCATCGATCGAGAAATGTGGTATTTAAATAAGCCCTTGCTGCCTTGCTAAAATGGGGTGGTGCACCATCGTGCATATGCCACATATTATTTCAAATATTTAAAGGGACGTCTTCCAATAACAGATTAAGGTGTTTTTGCAATAAATGTAGATATTTATCCTCATTTAAAACGTCATCAATGATATGTGGTCCCACTAAGTAGTTTCCAATTAGGTATAACCTAATGTATTAATGAAAATTTTTGTTGTGTTTTGTCTGAATAATAGCATAGTCAGTTCAAATATGTAAATTCTATTCTATTTGGAAAGCGGTTGGCGTAAATCTGAAGAGCTTCAGAAGCATTAGGTACATTGTACAAGTTCGTACATTAGATGAATATATGCGAATTCTTCATAGTTAAAATCCTCCATGATCTTGAATCAACAAAAGGTGTCAAAATGATTTATGACAAATATCTAACTGCTTATTATACATATTTGTTGACAGTCATCTCAATTTCCAAGAATTTTGAAAAAATGTTAATATCGCATTTTTGATACAATGCATGTTTGTTGTTAATAAAATTCGGCTTTCTCAAAAACGATACAAGATATCGGTTGATATATGGCATACCTTTCTTTATCATATATCATATATCATAGAAGAATCGAAGTATGAAAGAAAAATGCTAAATACGGCAACGCTGTTTAAACTTGGATATGAACATTATCATTAATTTAATTGCCCAAATTTCATTGTTATCATGGTAACGACTTAGAAGTTATAATTCGCATTTGTTTTCAAACTTCTTTCTTTGAAGGCGAATAACTCCACAACGAAGCCCGATAGGAAAAACAAATTTTTTGAAGTACTACAACTATTTTGAGCTCCCCTGTATACCCCTTTATTTTTTACATTACCTTTCCGGTACATATCCTTTGGTACTATAGTTTCACAACACTTTATACAGATATGCAGATCCAGTCTCCACCAATAAATTCCACGATGGAAATTAAAAGAGCTAGTCCAATATTCAATTTTGTGTTGGTTCACCCTGTATAAGTACCTAATAGGAAATAATAAGGAACCTTTTCTGGAAACGTCAGTAGAACAAGTTTGTTGTGAAATAATTTTATTAGTGCCAATAGAAAGTAGATGCTTTCATTTTTGCAAACCACTTGATCTTAATTATCAACATATATTTTTTTTCATTGTTGAACGGCTAAAGACAAGATGATCTATCTGAAAGTTCCTTAGAAAGTTGTTTCACTAATGTGAAAAGATAGTCCCAATACAGGGTGTCTCGAAATTAATGCAACAAAATTTGGTCACAGATTCTTAAGACAGATTTAGGGGACCCGTATTCTTTATTTTTGTCAAGTGGCCCTCTCCTTCGGAGTTACAGCCCCCTGAAGTCCGCCCCTAAGAATAATCTTTTTTTTTATATCTCAGACCCCTGTTGTACGAGAATCACTAAATTTGGTACACAGGGGTTTTATGACATGTGGAATCTGATGGTGCTACGTTTTTTGGCGGGGAACCTCCTTAAGACAATTTTTCGTGGACCCCCTTGTCTTTGGAGCCAAAAAAATTTAGTCGTATATTTAAATTCCTTAAAAATTATTGCTTCTGTAGGAAGCCATTAAATTTAGAAACTTTTTGTCTCCTTATACTTTTTTCGTAAAACGCAATGTTTTCGAGAAAAATGTCAAAATGGGGTCGAATGCATATCGTGATTCGCCATTTGCCTCAAGAACATTGCGTTTTACGAAAAAATATATCAAGAAACAAAAAAGTTTCAAAATTCAATGGCTTTCTTGCTAACAAATAATTTTAAAAAAATAATTTTCTGGTTCCAAAGACAAGGGCGGTGTCCACGAAAAAGTGTCTTAAGGGGGTTTCTCGCCAAAAAGTGTAGCACTGTGAGATTCCACATGTCATAAAACCCCTGTGTACCAAATTTAGTGATTCTCGTACAACACGGTTTTGAGATACAAAAAAGACTTCTTAGGGGCAGATTTCAGGGGGCTGTAACTCCGAAAGAGGGGGCCAGTTGGCAAAAAGAAAAAATACGGGTCCCCTAAATTTGTCTTAAGAATTTATAACCAAATTTTGTTGCATTAATTTCGGGACACCCTGTATAAACTCGTGCTTCATGAGTAATTTGACCTTTTTACATACCATATTTTTGATTTATATCTTATCATTAGTTGTACAAAAAATGTGCAGTCACGAAACAATTAGTTTCAAAGATGTTTTAATTAGCAGCAATTTGTCATTACTTTAATGTTGCACATCATTACAGTTACTGAGGACGTGTTTAAAAAAGTACAACTTTTTGGTATAAAATTTATGATAAACCTAGGGATCCATTATATTTTTTGAAAGGTACCTGACATCTTAGGCATTGCAACTGTAAACAAAATCGCAGTTATAACGCTGCTTTATATAAAAAAATAACCTATTGTACTTCTGTTGCTATGAATGACACACCGCTCTTTGAGAAGGAGGGGAACTAATAAATACTGGACCGGTTAAAGCAACACAAACATTACCTGGCAAAGTTGTAAACAATGAAAATCTCAATTGTGGCACTTTTTGTTTTGGGTGAGTAATTACAATTTTTTTTATTTAAATCAGAAGTGCAGTGTGTAATATTATGACAGCAAAATAAATTCTTTTAAAATATGTTGGTACACATGTTGAGAAAGTTGTTATAAATTTGTGTTACATTTAAATTAAATATTTCAATTTAACATACAAATATGAATTACGACAACATCATTATCATATAATTATTCCGCTGTTTTCTTTAATTATCTTTATCATATTTAAACATGACCAGTTACAAGAATTCTTCAGTTTGGTTGACCCAACACAGCAAAAGTTCTTTGTTCATGAAATACTTATATTATTCATTATTTTAGCCTCTTGAGCAAGTGTAACGTTTATGAACGTTTTTGAAGGTCTACTTCTTTTTATAATGATGAAGTAGATCAATAACATATTCTCTGTAAAGATTAAGTAGCTATAAATAAATTGATAATTGATACAAATATATTACAAATTCATTCAATAAATAACGTTTAAAAATGTGTTTCATGCACCATAAAAATCTCAGTAGGAAGTTTATGGGAATATTTTTGACATGGCATGTAACTAATAGAAATGAGAAAATGATGCCGTTATTTTGTTTTCGTACTTTACTTGCCTTTATTATTAATATTAATTTTAGTTTTTTTTATAACAAAACATGTACCTACAATTATTTGATTCTTCAGTTTATACGATTCGAATTATTTTATGAGTTCCAAGCATTGTTCTGATAACGGATAAAATATATTTTGGCTTTTATGGGCTAACTTTCTTATACTTATTAACAATTGATTCTTAAAAAATATGTAGTTTAGAATAAAAAAGTAGAACTATTTTTACCCATGAGTCCATTGTCTTTTGTTTTTGAGATATAGATCTTTAAAAAACAATGTATTGCGTTGAAATTTGATACAAGCAATTTTGAGGATGTTGTATGTATTGTTAATTTTTGACTTACGTTTAGGGGTCGCTAGTAACTATCTCTCCCTCTTATATTTTAGGATATAACTTTTTTGAGGTTATAGGTTTGATGCGCTGTTAACGTATTTCTTTTAAAAAAATATAGTTTATCACTAGCTTCTATATTTTATAGTTTATTTTAAAGATTAAGTTAATTCGAGTAAATTCAAAATTTTCCCTGAAAAAATCTAGATATATAAAAGATATCTAAGTTCATAGATAATCTTGACGTATCAAAATGATTAAATATTTCGTAATAATAATAACAAGGTGGTGCTAGAACAACAGGAATAAAATATATTTATTTGAAAGATTACATCATTTAATGGTTTCAATATTTATTGTTAGATACATCAATTTTAATTTTTATTTTAGATCGTTATTAGCTGTCTACCTCATATTGCTGGTATAATTAAAAGAAATATTTAAATTAAAAAAAAAACAGTTTTATTAATAATATAATAGTTCTGTAATAATGTTACGTTTAATGATTAAACAAATACAGGATTATAACTTTTTAATTGTCTAATACAGGTATCTTTCTTATTTTAAGAGATACAGAAATTGTTAAATGAGCAAAATTGATCTAAATTGTATGCGCATCACGGAGACTCGTTTTTAAATTTAGAAGAAAACTGATTTTATATTATTTCTTTTTTAGTCGTGTTTCACTTGTTTTTCAAGATTTTAGGACAAAAACTTGTAGTCTGATATAAAATGATGTGAGGAATCGATTTTTTTTCTCTTTATAACAATGTATAATTTATGGTGTTTTCATAAATATATAACTAAGATATTGAATATAATTATAGGCAATTTTAATTAAAAAAAGTAGCCATGTGAAACAATTGATTTTATTCTATAATTATTAACACAGCAACCTTAATTTATTTAACAATAATAAGAGCAACGAACAAAACAACATAGATAAAACAATTTACCAATTAATTTTGTTTTACTTTATCTTGTTGTAATCATGCGTATGTAAAATCTCTGACAATAAGTTTATAGTTACTTTATAGCATCCTCAAAAACTTACTTTTGATTTTTTAAATCATTTTTGGTCCCTTTTATCTCAAAACATAAAAGATAATGGTCCCATGGCCTCCAGAAAAAAATCGTCATATTTTTTAATGTTTTACCACACCCTTATTTATGGCATGCATTTTCAAAACAACCTGTAAAAAAGTAACACAAATTTGAACCTTAACAATGAACGACGCCTCTAACAAAATTTAATAGATAACCATAACGTTTTTTATCTATGCATGCCCCTTCGACATTATTTATGATGACCAAGTCACGTCCTGTTTTAGACCTTACATGAGAGGGTACTGTTTAGCAGGATGTAGCAGTATTTTTATATTACCGGTTGACAGCTTCTTTATGCTTGAAGTTTATTGTTATTACAAATACAGTACCTACCACCAGTTTTCGCTGATCTAGAGAGTAGTTTGGGCGTGTCAAGTATGCAGTAAAGAAGAAATTTAACGATCATTGAGTAATGAATTAGGTACGAGGATTTTATGAAAATTAAACTTAACCTTAGCGTCCCCAGCAACAGCAACAATGAGAAATCAATTTATAATGCATTGAGCATTCGAAATGTTTGGGTTATTTTTAAATTCGTATTAATAGAGTGTAGTCATGGGTTTATGTCTCACTTGAGACAATTGTCGGAATGAGATGATTATTTATAATGCATAATACGTCGGACGGGAATAACATAAACTATAATTATAGTAGTTTGTTACAGTGTTGTTTAAGCAGGTACACTGACAGCATTTAACCATTGTTTTTATTGTTAGATTGTATATGCATATGTTAATTTTGATTTCCGTTGAAATCATAATTCCGAGAAATGTAAAAGTATATAAATGCAAGGTTTATTTCCAGAATAAATTTAGTTTAAACAAATATACAATGGATTTTTTTTTAAATTTAGTTACTTCCATTTAATGGTAGCTTACCAGAAATGAAAAATAAATATATAGCAATCAAAGGATATATTTAGAAATGAAAATCAGGTGCATCGAAATAAAAAAAATGATTGTTATATATTATCATACATATTATAACAGAGCATGTAATACAAACATTATAACCAGAGAGCGGACAATTTGTATCTTTAACCTTGAACATAGATATGTCATTCATAAACCTAGATACATTATCCATGACGCAGTGGCGTGTCGGGTATGCATCGGAAATTTACGTGATAATTCACGAAAATTCCACGGTACATACATTTTTAGGCGTTATAAAATAGTTAGAAAATAGAAATTGTATACTACATATTTATTAAATAAAGTTCGGTTAAAAATAGTGTCGTTCTTTTAATTGGAAATTAGGAGTCAACGTAACGAATATCCTCAGGCGACGCACATGATAGAATAGTCCAACTCACGCTCCATTCATAACAGGGCTGCAGTTTGAATTCTGACCAATAGGAATTCGATAAACGCAACCGATGTCGACGGATGGTCTAGAGATGGGCGCGAGTGTCATTTCATTTCTTTAGAACTAAAATAACTTAATTATTTTCTCGTTATTTAACCTGTTCACATGATTTATGGATTTTAAATAAAGGGTACAAATCTTCGCGAGGATAATACGATATATTTACTATACATAATAATTATATTTTGCATAGTTTATACACAATACATTTTTGAACGCGTATACATCTCTATCTAAATTTGACCTATTCTTCGGGTTAAAGACACACATTGTCCGCTCTCTAATTATAACAAAGTTATTAGCTTCAATTAATTGTTCAAGAAATTGAAGAGAATAGGACTCTTACGTAATGGCCAGTGATAATGGGTAATCTTTTTAGAGACTCTTTTTTATTCAATAGTGCAGACTTAGTTATAGAATTTTAGCACTTTTGTCTGTCTTAATCGTAGAAAAAGAAATTGATTAGATATTAACGTTTATTGAAGTCGCTTAAACTGACTTCAGATGATAACATCACTTGACAAATATTTATCAAACGTAAACAAATGTCGTATCGTGTTGATGATCTATATCGAAACAATTATTTCACATGTCAGTTATTTTCTAGTCATACAAACGGTACACGAACGCACCTGCAGCAACAAGGCTGCAGTAGGGTTAGTTTCCATGGGCTGGAATACATAACTCCTTTATATTCTAAGGTACCACAAATAAACAATTTGTTGTGATAAATATTGTTAAATGCAAAACCCCTTGTAACGTATTTTGTTTTCAGTCACATTAGTGGCGTCAGTCTATGGCTATCCTTCCAAGGGTTCCACAAAAGCTGCCCTAAATAAGAAACCATCATGCTATAAAGACTGCGGAGATGTTTACAAACCAATATGTGTGGGTGACGGATCAGGAAAAGAAAACAAGAGTTTTGGTAGCGAGTGCGTGCTAGCCAATTACAATTGCGAAAATAAAGCCAGTAAGTACTTAATTCTTTTTGTTTGTAAATATCGTTTATTTTAAATATAAAAGTTATTACAAAATAATTGATATAGTACTTAACATATTTACATGATGGTATAGGTATGCAATAATCGTAACAAAATTATACTGGATGTCTTGCAGAAAATGATGTATTAAAAAAAGATTGATTTAAAAAATACTACAAATTGACTATTGATGACAAGTGATTTTCCCTTTGCTTTTAAATACGACGATTTGTTGTTAATTTAATGCTTCGGCAATGGAGCACTTTCACATGAATTCAGGAATGTTTATTATATTTTTGGTTCATAGTAAATAAGGAGATATTTGATGTGATAGATAAGTATGAGATTTTACAGTCATGTGAACAAAATTAATAACTAAAATTAACATCTATAAGATCTATCTAACATATATAATGGTATTTAACTGTCATTTTAACAAAAAAAAAAACAAAACTAGAAATGATGTGCTGTATTTCTTTTCATGAGGGTTCATTTTCCGCCTCTCAAAAATTTGTTTACAATTCTACAGTTCCTATGAACTGATATGATACTAAACCCTATAAAATTGTTTTAATTTTTTTTAATTTTGATAAAATGCTTATAATATTTTCATAGTAGAATTCAAGAATGTTAATTGATTGATTGATAAATGTGAGTTTTCCATTATAACTTAATTTAGAAATAAGAAGAAAAGTCCAATGGCTCACAATCCTTTTATTTTTTAAAAAGGAGGTTACATTTTTTCACATCATCTTCAGGTCACAAGGATATTAATATTACAATTACCTACAGGAATCAATTCAACAATTTTTAATATCCAAAACATATTAAGATTTTTGTCAAGTTAGATTAAATTTCAATTTTTTAATCAAACATATGCTAAAGACCAAATAACAACAACGTTACAAATACACAGGTTATTGTGTATTAAAAAAAAAGGATTGTGAGAAATTGGACTTTTCTTCTTATTTCTAAAATAAGTTATTCAAGAATGTTTATTATATTCTTGGTTCATAGTAAATAAGGAGATGATAGAATATCTAAGTATGAGATTTTACACTCATGTGAAGAAAATTAACAACTAAAATTAACATCTGTAAGATCTAACATATATAATCGTATTGAACTGTCATTTTAACAAAAAAAAAAAAAAAACTAGAAATGACGTGTATTTCATTTCGTGAAGGTCCATTTTCCGCCTCTCAAAAATTTGTTTACAATTCTATAGTTCCTATGAACACTGAGATGATATTCTAAAACCTGTAAAATTGTTTTTATTTTTTAAATTTTGACAAAATCCTTACTGGAGTGGGGATAAATATGAGCCGATATTAAGTATTATTTTGTGTAAAAGTGTAAAATTTAACACTCAAATTTTACTATTACTTCATATTAAACGGATATCATACTAACATAAAAATCATGTATGTCACTTGTGGCAAGCCTTAACTAAGTCCTAAATTAGCTTTAGTCCATATCCTAAGAAGTTAAATGTTCATATTTAAATGTGTAGGTTTATAAAAAACTTAACTTAGCCTCAGTTCTAAGGAGATTTTAAGGTCTGACCTTGACAGTTCCTAACTATTAACTTTTACGATCACCATTACCTAAGACCACAAGAACCTAAGTGCAAAAGTTAGGTTAAGAATAAATTAGGTTTAGGGCTAAAACTAAGGCTCAGGATTAAGGTAATCTTTTTATGTATAGTTGATATATTATTACCATTTATCATTTTCAAGTGTAAATTGTTAGACAATATACAGAATAAGGTAACTATGTTTTTACATACGTGTGGTAAATGTGTATATGAGTAGGTACCTATTTATATAAAAGCACGCACTAATAGTTTTTACTAAATATCGCCATCTATTACACAATTTTGTTTATTTCTTGTTTTGTTATTTTGATATTAAACAGTGGTGTTTTAATAAACGACTCATGTTCAGATAATCTAGAAAAATTACTTTATTTAAAATAAGTATGAGCTCTAAGTTTTGCATTTTAATTTTGGTTCAATTTTCAATGTATTCATTCAATAAAATATGGACAGTTTATTCTCAGAAGTACGAGCAAAACTAGTGTTGTTACAATTTTAATAACAGCAGTAGTTTTATAAAGTTTTTGTGATTAACAACAAAATTATTTCACTTTTTAGTAAATCAAATTATAAACTTCACGTTTATTTGGTTGTAACTTCAAAATTGCAAAACTGGAGTAAAACATTTAATTTCACCTTAAGTATGTGACTTTGCCCCACTTTCCCCTACTTAAATAAATAATGCAGTTAATTTCATATTAAGTTTTTAGGCAAATATTTACTGACACAAACATCATAAAATAGACAATGAATAAGTTCAGTTATCAAATGGAACGAACACAATGAATTTCTACTATAAGCCACTAAAAAGTAACATTAACCAGTTAAATAACTAAAACCTACATTTCATATGACCCGTGTCATTCAATTACAAAATTCAGCGAATTTGTCCATTCTTTTGTAAAACCTTGTTTTAATGGCACTGAAGCGTTTACTTCCGGTGACCTCAAAAAAATAATTGCGGATGGTGCTCGGCTCATTTTAATTGCATTTTACACCCTGTTTCTAGTTTTATCTTGCCGTCAAAAATTAATGCAATTGTTATGAACAAATTAAGTTATTTTGATTGACAAATGTGGTTAAATTAATTAGTTTGTTTATAAGACCATGAATACACCCACAAAAAAAGGTTAAGTTCACAGCAAAATATTGAGTGTTAAATTTTATACTGAAATAACAGTGTGATAAGATTTGGTCCAAAAAATAAAAATTAAACAAATTTACCTAACCTTCATTACATTATTTCTATTATTTTATTAACACTGCCAACTATAATTATTATTTTCAAAACATTAATTACATTTGAAATGAGCACCGCTTTTGTTACCATTTTTGCTTTTACTTTTGCCTTTTCAGTTATTGTGTTGGGATGAACAAACCAGAATAAGAAAGTGCTTAATACTCATATTGTGATTATGAAACATGTATGAACATAATAATCAAATTAAGCAATTACGAAAAGCACATAAAGTATATTAAACTCCATATTGATGAGTTTGAACAAAAATCTAGATTTACGATAAAACCAATAAAACAAAACTTTAAAGCAGAATTAGATGGAACTTATCAAGTTGAAGAAGATAAAATAAAACTAATAGAATTGAACAATATTTAGTTATAGTTTCTTTGCATTTATATTGACAATTACTACAATAAATATTGATATTATTTATCTCAGTTGCACTAGAATACCAATTAAATAAAATTAAAAACTCTCAGAATATGGTGATATTGATGAACAGGTTACTAAATTTTATGGAGAAAAATACAATTTGGATCTAAAAAGTAAATAAATGTTCCTAGAAAGAAGATTATTTTTAAATATAATACACCGTTACTATAAGACAAATAACAAATTTTTTAGAAATAGATAAATGACATTTATTAAATAAAATATACAACATATTTTTGTTTTTTAAGACATTAAAAATTTAAAAATTTCGTAAATCAGGTACATTACCACATCCCCATTTTTTCTGGACAATTTTATAGAATTAGTTTTACAGAATGTAACTAAAATACCTGGTCAAACTTTAATGACGAATTTTATTCCACCAACTAATAAAAAAGTTTCTCTAAATTTTTGACCAGTCTCGACTGAATATTTAATAATATAATTTAAGTATTTAACACGTAAGAACGGTTCAAGGAAAATAGTTTCAAATAATATACAAGGTGTAAGTAAAATGCTTAGCCAAACATTAATGAGGAGTTCTACCTCGTAAATTAATGAAAAAAAGACCTTAAAAATGTGTTATTTTATGGTGCAAAATATAATAAAAATATAACATAAAGTACTATAAAATACATTAATAGTCATTATATTTTTGCCTTATTTCTTATTATTAATATTGCCGCTGAAAGAAATTTAACAGAAAAAGTATTGACTTATTGGTTTGAGCTGTCTTAATTGGCCGCGCACCAAAGGCGTGCGGATCATCAACATAAAATAAAGTGAACAATGACTATAAGATTTATCATTGTATCATTGTGAAACACGTAAATTGTTCTACGCACCGTTGCGTACTGATGTAATATTTGCATAATTAAATAATCTACTTCCAAGTTGGTAATTTCCACTCCGGGTTGTATTTATTCCAGTATTTACTGTATCAAATGGTAGGTTACATGCAATCAATATGAAGATTAAATCAAACATAAGTTGAGTCTTCTCGTTTTCGAGAGTTTTTTTTTGTATGTGTGTTGTGCACTGTTTAATACTGATACTTTATGTTTATTAATATTTATTTTAAACGTATTTATACATATACAAGTATGAATATTGTTATGTAATGTAATTTAATTGTTGTGTACTTTATTTATGTATACAATTTAAGTTTATGTACTTTCGGATAGCTCAGATAGTCAAACAGGAAAATCTACTTACCTTCATCTGCTTAAATATAGATGCCAGTATCAGTGAAAGTTTATATGTATTTTGTTTTTCTTTGTTTTATAAATTTAGAATTCTTTTTACCAAGATAAATTATTCTTAGAATTCAATTTGGGTAATACGAAAATTTATTAATTTTGAAATTAAAAAAAAATTCTTCAATATAAAATAAACCTGAAGGTAATATTTTTCCTGTATAATGTAGCACAAAACTATTCCCTCCAGGGGTGGTTCTTTAGAAGAAACAATCACTGACTTTTATTATTTTTTTTAAATGACTTCAATAAAACTTTAATTTTGTCAAACTTTAAATCAAAGAATGAAATCCTGATTTCCAAAAAAAAATTATATTAAATTAAATGGACACAATTTAGATGAATTTATGTTTTCCCTACGTAACCTATGCGAGTAATATTAACTAAATTGTTTCTGTTTAATTTAAATTCTGTTTAAATTTCTGTTTACAAGTATATACTAAATCTCTCGCAACTAGTTTCCAATTTTAGACACAGTTTTGCTCCTTCCGTTCAACTTTGATGATCCTGTCTCGTTTGTCAAAATTTCAAATTGCAACTCTCGTTACAACTCTCTGTTACAAGAATAAATCTTCTACTGTCTGTCTGCTCTTCTATTACATCTGGTATACGGTTTGTTATCTTGTATTTGGTCCTACACAGGAGACTCTACCCTCTGGGAAATGTTTATAATTTAATACTTGTCAATTCGTTACCTTTTTCTATACCTGTTTATGTCTTATATTCACGATTTCTGTCTTCTTTAGTTATTTATGGACTTTGTAATTTAAATTATCTTTTCTTCGTATTTATCTCAACTTTTTTAATATTTCCTTCTTTTTCAAAAATCAACTAACTAACTTGTTTTTTTGTTTTTATTTTCAATCTCCAAACCAATACTTCCTTTACTAAATATATCACATTTTCATACATCTCAATATACTGAATTACATTATTGTTTATATTTTTTTAGTAAAAGAAAGTATTGCTCGTTATTTAACTTTCCCTATGACCACATGCACTTGAAATAACACGTGTTCAGTGCCGCTTTGTTGGACAAATTTACTACTGATAAAGCTGTGATGCTGACCTGAGTACATAATTGATTACTACTTGCTTTTTTATTAATTTTATAAAAAAATAAAGAATTAAACATTTAAACGAAGGGGGCAGCTTAAATAGGTATTTTTGGAACTCATTATTTTTCCTTTGCTTTCATAAAATTCTTTTCTATTCCAAAAAATATATCTTTCCACTTGAATAGTTTTTACATGTTAATAATATTATAGCTACTTACCGGTAAATTTGTTTTACTTGTTTTTTTGGTCAGTATAGTATGAATTGTTTGCTGTTTTTTAGCACTAACTACGCTCGACATAATTACACAAATTATTAATCAAAACACAACTAAAATTGTAAAAGCAATCGTTCCTATCCGTTTGTGTTTATGGTGGTGTATTGTACACAATTTAATTTATTACTTTTTAATAAATAATGCGTATGCCTATGTCCCGCGGCTCAGTTCTGACAGCCCTACTTATTGGGTTTATACTATTTTATAAAATTTGAAATGAATGTTTATAATTCTTTTTGTTTTTGTTTTAGATTGGAAACTTATCAGTCAGGGAGAATGTCCAGGAGGTGGCGGAGTTCGTCTGAGTTAATTGAATCATTAATTAATTCTTCCATATTATTTTTATTGCCAGTAGTGAGAATTTATTTCCGTATGCTATAAAATAAAGATATGTTAGGTGTAGTATCATGTTGTTTAAACACTTTTATCGTTTGCTTAAAAAATATAATTATAAACAATTTTTGTACATTTCCTTGCAAGGTCAATGACCAGTAGACTTTTTTATGTTTTATAAGTGACCTATATTTAGTTAATTACAATGCCTAATCTTCTCACTGTGTGTTAAACATTTACATTTTGTTTATCTGTTGAAAAGTTTTGGAATCTTTTGATTATTCTCCATAAAAAGAAGTCTCTTATTTTATATTACTTTGGTGTCAACAATTATTTTCAAGATATAATCCGAAGTAAATCCAAAATAAATCTCTAACTATGAGATACATTGTAGAATTCAGTTAATACAGTTAAAAAAACATTTATTTTTATATTTAATAGACATATAAAATAAGTGCGTTGTGTTAGTATTTTAATTCAATTTATTTAATTATGATAAAGGATTTGATTCAAAGATATTACACTATCGGAGCAGTGAAAAACCTATTGGCACTGGGAAAAAAATTTCAAAAGGTCAGATTTAGTTAAAAAACATTAAATATTATAATTAACTAAATAATTAACTAAATTAGTAATTGTCTATAAAATAAAGTGACATCTTCAGAACAGTGAAGAAAAGAAAATTGAAGGAGGTTGCAACTGTCGCATTGGTTGTCAAGTGTCTAATGGTACAGATGGTAGTGAGGAAATTCTCAATAGATTTTCAAACGACAATATGGAAACGATCTGTATATTTCCATAATTATAGGAAAGGAGATATAGTAAAACATATAATAGTTATTTAAGAGACAAGTTAAAGTTGGTTGGTTAAAAAAATGAGCGAAAAGAGTGTTTTTAAAAGCCACATGAGTATGGCTTACGGTTTTATCTTCGACCATGCTGTCAGTTAATTTTTCATTAATACATATTTGTATATCGTAAATTTAATTGGCAGCTAGTATTATTCGAGTGTCATGACTGAATCGACATATTGTTAAAAATGTTAAGTAATGAAATCGCCATAGTTGTTCTTAAAAATTTAATTATATGTTTAAAATATCAAGAGAAACCTAAGTGTAAATATCAAGTTTAGTTGTAGCAATTTTTGGTATTGCCAATACATCTAGAAGCGATAAGTTTCATAAAATGTGTACTGGTGATGTGGAAGAAGATACTGCCAATATTTTGATGGTGAAAATTCCTTGAACTATAGAAATTAAACCACTTAGGTCAACAGCAACAAGACGTGATAAGCTGATTAGTTACTGTAATGGAAAATGTTCAGTCGATAGATATTAATATCTTCGGGAAACTACCAAGACAAATTGCTAGACATCTTGGGTTGACCAATCCACAGGAGTCTATCGATCATAGTTTTAGGCGGTCATCTGCAACCATGCTTGCATCTGCAGGACGAGATGTTCTAAAGTTGAAGACGTTTGGCGGTGGTACAATCTTACCTAGATATAATCAACTCGAAATAAAATTCCGAAATCAAATCAAATTTTTAGCAGACAACCAGTTAAGCAGGCAAACTCAAGCAATGCTATTGCCGGTACTGATATACTGTCTATTACATCCAGGTGTTATAAGTTGCCTAGAATTAAAAAAGTTAATTGCAAACGAGATTGCAAAGTAGATTGATTCCTTGTTAAAAATGAACAACCAATAAAGAAGTTAAGTTCTTACTTTAAATTAAATTGTCAATAAAAGCTTACAAAAAACTTTTATTACACAGATTCTTATAAAAGGCAATTTTTGTCAGAAAAACGATTGTAGACTACTCATTTTCTATGAATAGTTATTGTATGTGGCGTAATTTGATTAAAAAATGCCAAAAATAAAACACTGAAAACTATAGCTAATTTACTGATGGAAATCTCTTGTCAAGAGCGTTGTGAATCAGTGACCATTGAATGTCCTTCGAGGAAGTGTGTCAGAAACTCTCGAAACGAGAAGGTTTTCAGACATCTGTAAAATATTTTGAAATTTGTACATATCTAACATCGATAAAATGTACCTTGTCTAAATGTATCTTGCTTCTTAAAAAATCAAAAATTTACATCTTCCAGGATAGACTACTTGGTACTTCAAAGTATAATGTACTAATTAAATTATCACAAGCAATATCAAAATAATTCTCCCTAATAACTATACAGGGTGATTTAAAATTCAGTGCAATGAATTTAGGGGCGTATTTTTGAGGTCAAAATAAGAATTTTTTTCCTATGAACGTGGGTCCACAAATACTTAGTTTTCGATATACAGGATGTTAAAATTTTTTATTTTTTTAGAAATAATTTCCAAACAAATTTGAATGTTGGCATAAAACTTGGAGTACGGGGGTTTTTTAGGATGCTAAATTTAAATATATCATTGATTTTGACGCTGCTTGTAGAGGGCGCCACCTATAAGGGTATGCTTGAATTGAATTGGCCCTAACTTTTTTGCTACCCTGTACATTGATGTTTCGTATTAACGCGTTTGATCCCCTATCAATTTTAAACAAAAAAGGTTTACTCTCTCGAAATCTCTTAGGTCAACTGTTTCCGAGATATTGGCTGATGAAGAGTTAAATGCACACCATATTTTCAAATAATTTTATTAACTATTTACTGTAAATTTTTTTAAAATTTATTCACTATCTAATAAGCAATGCAATGATATTAAATTTTAACTCTTTTCATTTTTTTGATACAACTAACCGCTTTCGATGAAATCACTGCTGACTAGTGACAATACTACCCTAAAAAAAACCATTCCGCAACTAAGCATTTGTGGACCCATGTTTATAGGAAAAAAAAAGTTTTATTTTGATCTCAAAAATACGCCCCTAAATTCTTGTACGGAATTTTTAATCACCCTGTATAAACGACAGACTAAATCTCAAAGACATTTAATAAGCTACTTGCTTCTTTTGATTGAAAATTGATTCCTGCTTATTATTTAAAATCAAAGTATTTAAATATACAATTTAAATTTTCACACTAATAGTTATTAATGCTTCCCGAAACAAAAATCAAAAGAGCTGCATATTTTAATTTTTCGTGTATTTGAATTCAAAACGTTCAAAAGAGTTACAGCTTTTTGAAAACATTTGAAAACACTAGCTAAGTTAACTTGAAAATAAATGATGATGTCCGATAAATAGCAAGAAGAAATAGTTACTCTCTTCATAAAGGTACTTCTTCCATTTGGAAAAATACCAGTAGAACCAATACGTTTGGTTTAAGCAGAGGAAGTTTCAAAAAAAGATATTTTGCTTGGTATAAAATTATAGAATTGTTGTACTTAAACAGAAGAATATTAAATATATTATAAATTATTATACTTAGTTTTTGAATTTTCTCTTCGTAATATGAAATGTGCGACTCTTATTTCGAAATAGTTACTAAAGTATGTTGTAAGTATTCACCACTACCTTAAAAACAAGACTAATAATAATAATTTGGTCCTGTCTCTTGTTTTGTGAAAAATATATATCTTAAGAAATGAAAATTTTATAAAAGTATCTGAACCTAAAATTCGTTATCCTTCTCACTCTTATGTGAACAGATAGAGTACAAACAGTTTGGAAATTGATGGTTTTCACGCAACTTACATTATTTACTTCCGTTTAATTTCTGAACTTAATTTTAGTATTATCTATAAATATAGCTTAACAAAACATTCTCTAAGAAACCCGTCAGTATTTGAATATGTATAATCAATTTACCTAATGTATCAGTTTGGAGTTTGGTTAATAAATATTTTTGTTAAGACTATTTATATAATTTTAAAACTAGATTAGATATTTATAGCAGTGACAATGCAACGGTCATTGTTTAACATTCTAAAGTTATTTCTGAATTCCTCGTACCAAACGGTCAATTATAACAATGAAATCAATTAAGCTATAAATATTTGGAAGTATTAGCGATGGTGAAACGCAAAAGCGAGAGATGGAATTTATTACTCATTCTGTGCGATCGCAAATACTTATATTGAAATCTCGTCAATGTAGACTAAGGACACGCTCCAATTAAAGAAGGCGACCACAGAGTAATGTTGCAGTCGTGTCTGCCATAAATTGTAATTGTTTTTGTTCGAAATGTATATTTCTTTATTATTAAAGGCTATTTTCCATCAGTTGCTGATATACGTAGGTAGGTATCTACATTCTCGTTTATTTTCCTTAAATCTTTTATTAACCTCGAATTTTACTCTTCTATCGAATTGTTTTCTACAGTTTCATTATCCTATTTTATTCAAAAAGCTGTAATAAATTGTTATTGTTATTTTTGTACTGTTTCTTTCATCGAAAATAAAAATAAAAAAATAGTGTTTCACATTATTATAAAAAAAACATGTTTACTTACCTACCCGTTTAGTTCATAATACTGGGTGTTCTAATTAAAACTTCTTAACTGGAAAATTAAATTAAAAAAAAAAACAAAAAACCTGAGACACGTCTATTTTCTTTTCAAGGGAAACACGCGATGGGGTAAGTGTCTTGGAAGCTCTTAGACAGGGGTGTAAAATACCATTAAACTTTAAATGGTATTATATGTTGAGTGACATTCATTTTAAAGCTTTTTCAATTCCGCTCAGGACGACATACGACTTTTTAAATTTTGGTTTGGATATGATAATAAAATCATCACTTAAAGAAAAAAGTCTAAGGGTGTTAGATCTGGCGATCTGGGAGGCCACTCTATTGAACATGTGCGTCCTATCCAGTGATTTGGAAAGTTCTGATTAAGAAAATCACTCACAACTATTTCATAGTGTGGTGGAGCATCATCCTGCTGAAACCACACATCCTCTTATGGCAAAGCGTTGTCATTTTCCGATACTTCCACAATCATCGGGTAGATATTCATTTCCAGTAGATTCATTGTCAGACGCATGTTTCCATCCAGATTTCCCGGTAGGAAGAAAGGCCTTATGAGGTGGTCTTCCAGTATACTCGTCCAAACATTCAATTTTCTCGGATATCGCGTATGAGTTTCATGAAAAATGCGTGGATTTGCATCACTCCATTAACGGCAATTATGGCAGTTGACGCCACCATCCAGTTGAAACGTACATTCATCGGAAACAGATTGAGTACAAAAAATTTGGATTTCTTCGAGCACGATCACTCATTTCGGCGGCAACTAGGTACAGAAATTCCTGAAGTACTTGCAAGTTTCCTGAGACTCAAATTTGGTTCCATTGCGATGTGACCCAGGACACTTTCCGGCCAAATTGAACATTTAATAAAATAACATTCTTTTATTCATTAATATTTTGTCTTATTCTTTTAGTGATAATTTTATTGTCATATCCAAACTAAAATTTAAAAAGTCGTATGTCATCGTGAGAATTTAAAAAGCTTTAAAATGAGGCGTCACTCAACATAGGTGCCATTTAAAGTTTAAAGGTACTTTACGCCCTTGTCTAAGGGGTAGCTTCCAAGACACGAAATATTACGCCATCACGTTGAATAGAAAATCGATGTTTTTTTTTTTTTTTTTTAATTCAGATATTTTTCAGGTGAGAAGTTTTAATTGGATCACCCTTTATATACAATAAATCTCTTTCTTAAAAAGACTGATATGTAAGTACTACATTATTTCAAGCGGAGATTTGTCTCAGCTTATTTACCTGGTTCTTTTTCACTGCTTTTAATTGAGACATATTTTTATTCTGTTTTCGTGTTTTTGTTATTAGTCCAGGCTGTATCGCGGCTCCCTCTAGAAACATGATTCTCATTCGATGTTTTTTCATAATCTTACTGAAAAAATTACCCTTGAAACATATCCGCATGTTGCCAGACGTTACTATTGGTCAAAAATTGTTTAAACAATTTTCTTTAAACAAATTCGTAATTTTCGATTTTTTCGCTCGAAATACATTTTATTAGGCTTAGGGGTATCCTGAACAATAAAGTTCCTATGCAACTTTTCTCTAAAATCTACCGTTTTCGAGATATTAACGATTTTTTGTTCGAAAAACCGCGATTTTAACCATTTTCAATGTCAATAAACTATATTAAAAATTGCAATTTTTAGTGTTGCCTAAATTCTTAAATAATCTTTGAACATCCCTTAATAAAAATCCGAAGAGTTACGCCGGCATATTTTATTCTGAAGACTTGTTTTTTTATTGTTAATAAGGCGCGGGCGCCGCGTTTCTCTGTCGCTCTTGGCCGCCTCCGTATACTGCGTCTCTCTTGCATTCACTTGAAGTATACAGGTTCGGAAAGTCTCCATGGTTCATCGGCCGTTACGTGAGAGCGATAAAGTAAGTCATAGAAATCCGTGCGATAGACAAGGATGGTTACATTGAAGACGTTTCATAATCTGAATAGTTCTAACCCGAAACGGGCGGTGACTATTCAGATTATGAAACGTCTTTACTATAGCCATCCTTGTCTATCGCACAGATTTCTATGACTTACTTTATCGCTCTCACGTAACGGCCGATGAACCATGGGGACTTTCCAACCCTGTATACTCTACACCTACAACTAAAGATCTGCTTGTATTGCTCAATATTGACCGGTAGGTTTGTTGTTTTTTGATAATAATAAACTTAATATTAATAAACTATTTAATAAATAATGTTAAAAAGAAAGCGAATTATTCAAAACCAAAACCAAATATCCTAACTAAATTATCAAATTGTTTTTCATGTTTTTCATTAAAAAAATATAAGTTAATTGACTTTAATCGAGTATATGCTATATTGCAATAAAAGTAGTTTAGTTTTAAATAATTCGCTTTCTTATTAAGATTATTTATTAAATAGTTTATTAATATTAAGTTTATTATTATCAATTATTATTACCTACCGGTCAATATTGAGCGATACAAGCAGATCCTTAGTTGTAGGTGTAGAGTCTAGGTCTTCAAAGATTATTATTTAAGAATTTTGGCAACACAAAAAATTGCAATTTTTAATATAGTTTATTAACGTTGAAAATGGTTAAAATCGCGTTTTTTCGAATAAAAAATCGTTAATATCTCGAAAACGGTAGATTTTAGAGAAAAGTTGTACAGGAACTTTTTTGTTCAGGATTTCCCAAAAAGCCTAAAAAATTAGGTATTTTGAGCGAAAAAATCGAAAATTACGCATTTGTTTAAAAAAATTGTTTAAACAATTTTTGACCATTAGTTATGTCTGGCAACATGCGGATATGTAATTTTTTTAGTAAGATTATGAAAACAAATCGAATGAGAATCATGTTCCTAGCGGGAGCGACGATAAAGCCTGGACTATATCTACAATTTAGTTTTCCCAGAGACAACTGGTATGTATTTTTCAACAACTTTTGTAAATATTTATACCTAGTAGACTAATATAAAATTAAAATAATATTATATTGGAAAAATACAGAATGCATCCATTTATTTACCAGTTATCATGAGTTTGTTTGGTAAAAGATTATCTGAATTTATGCCCCATGACGCCACTGATAATTTAAATTTGTTTTTTATGTATAGAAATATGGCACTTGTACCAGCCAGTGATGATAGGTTACTTTTCATTTTAAACATAAATAAATCTCAGTTATAATGTTAGTAATTCAAAATGCATTTCAAGCACCGAAAGATTTTTATTTTATTGTAAATGTATCAAATTAATTCAAATTAATTATTTTTTTTTCCGAAAATCTTATCAAACAAAGTGAAATAATATCCGTGTAAGATATTTTCTAAAAATATACGATGTAATCCAATAAAAAGTAACTTTAATTAAATATTCAACACAACACAATACATATGCCTTCGTCTAACGCTCTCTGTATAATGAATCTCCGTTCTCGATTCCTTAATAACATTGTTAAATTAAGATTTGACGAAAGTCAAAACAAGAAAAAGCGCTGATAAAGAGTCAATCGGCTTCAGCGTCATCGCCGGTCATCGATTCTCGGGCGGACTTATTTTCTACATTCGACACCAGACAAGATTAACAACTGTTGACATTGCGAGAAACAACAATTCTATGGACTGCATTGAATTACACCAACAATATCTAGTAAATCCCTTGTAATAAATAATGACTCAAAATAAAAGATAAAGAAGTCCTGATGAATTTTGAAATTACTTTATCAAGGCTAATTGCAAAAGACGAGAATGATAATCAACTAGACCCGGCAAAAGTGTGCACCAGATGGATCTTCTCTTTACGGACTAGTTTTATAAACAAACTGAAGTGGCAGCTAATTGTTCACCCTTGTCCCCAGCTTTCGCAAATATCCGTATGGATGTTTTCGAGAATAAAGCCTAGTATTGGTTCATATTCGTTGACGATACATTGTCTGGTCCCATTGACATCAATGGGATACATCCAGATATCAGCTTCACTATAGAAATAGAAGAAAGTCAGTCCGCATGGATACTAGATACTAATCTCGCCACCAGCATCACAGAAACGACATATCGTCATATTAATAATCGAATATGTAAGTGCTACTTGGAATTTGTAAACGTTTTATCCGCAAAAATCAAGATGTTTCAAACAACAAAAAATAAACATTTCTAAAGAAAACTCTTTATATGTAGATCTGAATTTCCATTTTCGATTAAAACTTTGTGTTTCTTGAGCTCTCTTTGCATGTTTCACGAGTAAAAACCTAAAAAGGAGGCCATTAGCTGTGAACCCAAAGAAGATTACCAGTTATTTTGATCTAATTTCTCAATAATTATGTAATTAGTTGGATCGGTTGTATGGCTATTTTTTTAATAAATGCAAATGACTCAACTTAAAATTATTTTTTATACGACTGCCTTGCAAAAGGGGGTTTTGCGCACGAAAAACACGCTCTGAAAACGGTATTTTGCACACGCCGTGTGCTAAACATTTTGCACACGGTTATGTCATCTTTGCACATACGTCTCCAGATTGTGATTTTTGTTTGATGTTGTCACCCAAATTATGCAATGTTTCAAGTTGGCTGAGTTTCATAGCAACCGTCACGGCTCCTTTATTTTGTTGATTAGATACTTCAAAAATTGTTGAATTCCCGAAGTTTGGGTGTGAAAATGTGTGATTCTGAAGAGATTTTACAGAAATCAGGCGAAATATGTTCGGAACTGCTGCCCACAAAATCCAGAAACAGGTATGAAACTGAGTTAAGCCGATTTATGGATTGGCGACTAGCCAAAAATGTCCAAACTTTCTCAGAAAACGCAGTAATAGTGTATTTTGAAGAACAATCTAAGAAATATAAATCTTCGACGTTGTGGACGATTTTTTCGATGCTCAAGTCAACGTTAAGTGCCAATCACAACATAGATCTTATTTATTTATTTATTTATTTATTTATTTATTTATTTATTACAATAAAATATCCAACGGGACAAAAGCTCAATTACAGGATAAGTAAAACTATGATAAAAAATACAACACAAAAAGATAAATAACTACATTAAAAAAAAAGAAAAACACACAATTAAAACTCGACACCTATTTGACAAAAGTATAAATCATACAAACTTAAAAAGGAATAGGTCAAACGCAAGAAGCAAGAAAAGCTACAAAAAACAGCGCTTCACATTAGCAAGTGTGTATGAAAATTTGTCTAAAACATTTTCAACGGCACGATAATTATATATCATTTGATACAATGGAGATTTTAACAAAACATTGGTACGGGCTTGAGGTATAAGGAATGCATTGCTAAATCGATTGTTGAGCCTAGGCACCCTAAGCATCGGAAACAACTAAATAATGTACAATCTTAAAGAGAAGCCGTACACAACACATTTGACGCTTCGAAATTATGCTTTGCAATTCGAAACGGTTATAAAATATAGCCTGTTGTGTCCCTCGCGCAGGATAAACACCGTCCAATATAAATGCTGCCGACTTGAAAAATCTTCTTTGAACCATTTCCATCGCGGAAATCTGAGTTTCGTTTCCTTTACAAAATCAGGCCTCTCGAGCACACAATCGTCAAGCATGTAATTAAATAAAATTGGATTTAATAAGCGATAAAAAGACATTACTCTACATTTGGATGCATTTAAGGGTAATCTATTGTTATTACACCAATTTCTGAAGGTCAAAAGATTGTTTTGCAGGTCGTCACAATCATTAGGGCTGTCAATTCTACGGTATAATTTGACGTCATCAGCATACAGAAGGTAATGCACATTTAGATCTTTAACAATGTCATTAATGAACGACACATATAAAAGAGGGCCCAATATCGAATCCTGAGGAACACCAGACGTCTGAGAGAACTTGTTCGATCTGAAATCTCGAAATTGGACAAACTGATACCGATCAGATAAATATGATCTAAATACACTCAACAAGTTGGTGCCAAACTCAAATCGATTAAGCTTCTGCAAGAGCAACGCATGATTAATCTTATCGAAGGCTTCAGATAAGTCCGTGTAAATGACATCCACCTGACCCCCTCGATCTAGAACTTCAGATATAAATTGTGTTTTACATACCAGATTAGTAATAGTAGATCTACCCTGAACAAAACCATGTTATTCAGATACAATCATATTAGATACATGATGCATAATATGTGAATGCAAGATTACCTCCAGTACCTTGCAGAAATTACATAAAATCGAAACAGGTCTATAATTAGCAAAATCATTTTTAGCTTCTTTTTTATAAATGGGTGCAATTCTTGACAATTTCCATAGAGCGGGAAAGTTACCCGATGTTAGTATAAGTCTAAACAAAATCGCCAAAGGTTTATAAAACACCGCTGAGCAGTCTCTGACAAGAAAAGCTGGGATTAAGTCAGGTCCCATGCACATATTAGCTTTAATCCTTTTAATGGCAGCGAGTACATCCGACTCAGAAATGCTGGGTTTATGAAGAACAGAAATATGTGCATCATCAAACAACACATCGACATTGTCTACGGAATCAAAAGCGTTAGAGAAGAAAGTAGCAGTATATCTTGGAAACTATAAAAAGTTGCAAGCGCTAATCAAACGAAAATCTGAAAACTACGTCCCAAAGAAGTCCCAAATCCTCACAGAAGATGATTTTTGCCGGTTTTTGACGAAAGCATCAGACGACAAATATTTACTTATCAAGGCGGTGGTGGCAGTTGGACTATCTGGGGCATGTCGAAGGGAGGAATTATGTTATCTCAAAATAGAAGACACCAAAGATTTCGGCAGTGCTATGCTGATTAAACTGAAGAANGTTTTACTTTCTCCTCTGACAGCGGCTTCGGGCTCGGGATTGGAAACATTGTGGAATATGTTTGTTATAGCTTCAGGTTTTACATAGATGGCTTGTACTGGATCGCTGTTCCGGGCGTTGGAACTTGGATTCGAAAGATAGTCGAAATCTGAAGTTCGCTCGTTCAGATTATACGACAGGAGGAATTATGTTATCTCAAAATAGAAGACACCAAAGATTTCGGTAGTGCTATGCTGATTAAACTCAAGAATACAAAAACAAAGGTACCAAGGTGTTTTACAATTACAGGAAACCTTTACACTATCTAAGTACTGTGCTCTTCGTCCTCCCAATCTGAAGACAGGCAGGTTTTTTTTAAACTATCAAAACGGAAAATGTTCAAGCCAAAACGTTGGCATCAACAAAATTGGAAACATTGGCCAAGTTTTTGATGCTAGAGAATCCAGAAAGTTACACGGGACATTGTTTTCGGCGTTCATCGTCCACAATTTTAGTCAATTCTGGCTCAAATCTGCTTGCCCTCAAACGCCATGGAGGGTGGAAATCCAGTACAGTTGCCGAAGGCTACGTTGATGACTGTTTGAGAAATAAAATGGAAGTTTCGAAAAAGATAGAGTCTTCAGTGTCTTCTGCTGCCACAGAACCAGAACAACGATCGTCTACTGGAATACAACAAGAAAACAACGACCGCACGCTGAAAAACTGCACTAAAAACACGACACCAAAAATATTCTCTATTACCGAAAACAAGGTGCACAATAATACTGCTTTTCCCAGCGTAACCTTGAAGGAATGTTCAAATGTTACCATAAATATTAAATATTAGTTTCTTTTGTTAATGCGTTAGCAATTTTCTTAATAAAAACGAGTTAAATTAAAAGTTGTATTTAATTTATTTTGTTAATGCGTTGGCAATTTTAGTAATAAAAACGATTTAAATTAAAATTTGATTTTTGTGGTCTCTGTCTGCAGTCGTATAAAAAGTATCGTAAAAAACTCGTTTGAAAACCTCTTTGCACACTCGCTCGACATGTGGACCTAGCCTTCGGCTCGGTCCACCAATATGTCTCGCTCGTGTGCAAAGAGTCGTTTTCAAACCTTGTTGTTTAATATACTATTTCAACTAGACTCTATACCTAATAATGCTTGTCGGAATAACGCTGTGCATAAATTCGTGCTGCCAATAACGGGTTTCTGTCGCAATCACCGAGAACAAAAACTATATCAATCATTTCTTCCTGCGTCAGCGACATTTTCAAAATATTATAATAAACTATTACTTTCTACTTGGCAAAATAACTACAACGTCAACGTTAATCAAAACTAGAGTGACATTTAATTTGTTTTGTATATTATCATACAATGCAATAAACATTGTTTGCCAGGCCTTCTTGGTGCTGTTACATTACTACTTTTTCCGACTTTAGAAAAGAACTTGATTTTTCTGGAAAACTGTTAGAGATAAGTATGGACAACCTTATATCAGTCGAAAGGGCATTCAATTTTGCATTCACCCATGACAATTAATATGGGTAATGACATTTAAAAAAAATTTTTCAACTCGTAAGATTATTAAATGTAGGTCTCAATATTTCCGAGTCTGAATAACATACACGATTTGCTCACAGATGATAACATAGAACAATTTATGCCAAAACGAACTTTGAAAACTGCAGGTTTCTAACTCTTACGGTTTAGATGTTATCTAGCCTCATTTAGAGAGCTGAAATCTTATTTTTTTTTTCGAAAACAACTGAATATCTCGAAAACGGTAAGTTTTAAACACCATGTACATTTAATAAACCAAGGAATTAAAAAATGCTATAAGAGACATGGTGCTCCATTTAAAATAACAAAATTATGTAGCGCTCACGCGAAATGGATCACCCTGTAAAGCAAAAAATAATCTTTACGTGGCCCATATGATTCCAGGCAATTTTTATTAAAACCATTTTATCTTATAACGTTTACAGTTACAGAGTTACAAAAGATTCCTCCTTAGGTGGAACACCCTGTATATCTTCAATGGTTCTTAAGTAAATGATTAAAAACAGTTTTTCATGTTCAATTCTTAATGGATCATATAGCCCTTTAGACACGTTTTTTAAATGTTTGTTTATATTGACTGGAAGAAATAGTTCTAACAGTTTGCTGAAACGCCCTGTATAATGATACGTATAAGAGGATAAATGGTACTGTTTGAAGATGATGATCAAAATTTGGTAGCAAGGCCTTTTAGAAGATTATGAAAGGGTTCAAATTTAAATCGATTTGTTAGAACTTCTATCTAATTTTGACTTCATAATCCTAATAATAGTTTGTTTCTGCAGCACCATCCAACGGTCTCCAATTGTCCCGTAGAACAGAATTCAAACTCTGACTAGAAGTTTGGTGTTCGTGCAGGATTTTCAAACTGTCACCAAATCGTTTGTTGATGATAATACTGGTCTGAGATGTGTATTAATTTCTGTAATCCAAGTTGTCTGATATTGGCCGCTTGATCAACTTTTAAATTAATTTGGGATATATTTCCCTAAGTAGTCCCTAGACGATCAATAATATTGTTAATAATCGATTCAATAATGATAGATCGACCTTATGATGGAAATATTGACCATCGTATTGAAATGGAATCAATATTGACAAATATTGATAGAAATGTTATTTTTAAATCAATTTTGAAGGACGGTTTGAATGTATAAAATGTCCCTTACACGATCAATATTAGTAAAGCAATATCGATATTGATCTATATAATAATATTGAAGAAAATAAAATCAATTAGATTTTTACTGAAGGTCCGTCAATATATTGAGGCGGCATCAATATTATTCTCACGTGTGAGGGGTATATTGCTATATTGTGCAATAAAACGTCAATCTTTTCAAGACACAGTAGAGATTGCTTCTATTTCTTGTACTATTACGAGTGCTTGTTTGAGATGTTTGTGTGTTTTTTTTTTTTCTAGAGATGGAAACTGATAAAAGTGTAGGTGGTCCTTTGCCTCCTTATTTTCCTCTTCTTGAGGACCAAAGTAAACGCAATTAGAACCGGTAGGTCCATCCTCCCTGACTGCACAATTGAAACTGACACTTTATTGATCGATATTATTGACTCGTGTGAGGGCTACCGTTTTTTTACCATACATACCCTTAAGAGTTTATTGTCAATACTTCATTCAGTATTAGTTGCTTCTGAAACCCCGAAGAGATAACATGTCCGAGATGGATGTTGCGAAATCCCCTTTTAGCGATTCCGTTCAGAAACGCGATTTCATGACTCTTCTAATAGCAGCTTATCGTGATCATCCAGAGTTATTGCATGTAAAATCAAAAGACTACTACAAACTACAAAAACAAAAAACAATTGCATTGTAAAAAATTGTTGACGCATTAAAACAATGAAAACCTGACTTTAAGGTTGAACAATTAAAAAAAATAATTTTTACAAACCAACTTAACTAGAATGAGTATTAATAGAATATTGATGCGTTTATTGAAATTAAATAAAAATTATTAATCATTAGAATTAAAATTGTAGCTCCAATGACAATACCGTAAATTAAAATAATTATATTTTTCTCTCTACTCTCTTCGACACTCAAGAACGGCCACTCCTATAATTTATAATTACAAAAGAGAAAAAAATTCAAACTCCAACTAGTCGGTGACATATAAGAGATAAACAGATCTCTTTACCTCTCTGTTATCAGGTTATTACCCTTATTATATGTTTCTATGTACAAAGCTCTATACACTATAATACTTTGTGTTTCTGTGTAAAATGTCAAACTCAAACTAAAACGCAAAATCCACAACCGTTAGCAAATAGTTCACAACCGATCCTGTGTAGGTCATAAAAACAGTTTACAAACAATCAGAAATTTACTGCAGAAACAAACTTAATATTCATAGGTACCTGATTTTTAGAATTCTTGTCTGGCAAAGAATTCATATCATTTAGAACATCTGTAAAATGTAATGAAGAATTATCGCCACAGATGATTACAAAGTCAACCGATGCATCTGCCACACACGTTGAAGTATTTTAAATCACACGCCTTTTAACGATTTTGCTTCATTAAAACACTTGGCACATGTCTATAGAATTGTGTAATTGATCTTCGTCTGGCCTGCTGTAATTAATTCAAATTAAATTGAATTGGTTTGGTTGGAAGACAATTAAGACGGCAATTCAAGAAGCTTTCGTATTTGTAGGTGTAATATTATTCCTATACGAATTTGACAGTGTCTCCCTGCTAGTAGTATCACCTAATCAAGAAAAATAAACAGCAAAAAAATATACCCAATAAAAATATATATGACCTTCAGGTTTGATATTACCTTTAGTCTACTTCATATAAAAGGAGTACAGAATTAGATCCATCGTTAAGAAGGAATCAAATCTCATTCAATCTACAGGATATTTCTAAAATTAACATACAAGACTGGATATGTCAATGCAAAACAAAATTTCCCTATGAAGATGCATTGGAAATAAAAACATTATGGTGATAAAAATGTAAATGCCAAAATATTTTTTAAATAAGACCAAAATAGGTGAAAAATCCAAATGGAAATCGATACAAATCTTTAGATTATAGGCACATAAAAAAAAGTTCAAACTCAAGAGAAACACATGTCATTTCTGAAGGAATTCGATGGGCTGAACACGATCCTGTGTTCATGACTTGCCGATGAATTTCGAAGAAAAGTGGAATTTTTGTATGAAAACGCCAAAATATGAGTCAAAACTAATTTTTTCCTAAATTTTGTCCAAATTTTTCGCACTATTTTAAGGTGCTGAACACGATGCCATTACACTGTAAAAAAATCGGTGTGAGTGAAAGCAATAAAGGTACGGAGTGAATCCATTGAGTGAAATTGAGTACATTTTCACTCAATATTTGGCATTTTGATCCTTAAATAAACTCTTCACGTAAACTCGTATTTGGTGCACTTGTACCTAAATCAGAGGCCTTAGCCGGTGGGCGCCGGCAGCGGGTCTCAACTGGCGAGTCTCAACCAGGACAGGAGGAGGCCCCGCGAAGTGAATTAATTTCAACATTGTATATCTTAATTAAACATTTATAGTACTATAAATTTTATAGTGATGGACGATATCCTGATTTTTCGATATCAACGTGATTCGTGAATGCGATGGTTTAATATCAGTGATTTTAAACTGTGACGTGATCACGGTTTACCAGCTCGAACCTCCAATATAAGCAGTGCATATATTGAGATGAAATCAGATTAACGAGAGAAAAGTAAAAGTTAAATTAAATATTTATTTAAAAAGACAAAGCGGTAAAGGCAATGGTTGAAATGATTATTACAAAATATATTATTGAGTTGATTATCATGTTCATAGTCAATTGGAGCATATGCCAAGATGTTATAAGAAAAATATAGTTGAAATTAATTAAAATGCAGAATTGGTGGATAGCAAACAAAAGATAAAATGCCAGAGTTTGATTAAATAGTTAAAAAAATAAGGTAGAATAAGAGTTAATAAAAGATATTAAAATCGAAAGACAATTTGTAGATTAATTAAAAGGATATGTCAGAAAAATGTCAAATTTAAAGTGGGATCCACAAGGAATTCAGTAGTCACTAGAAAGGTCAAATAATATTATAAAATAAGAAATATTTTGAAGTATAAGGCAAAATTGATTGTAAAGAAAGTAGAATAGGGTGTATAAGTGCAAAGGAGAAAGTGAAGTGAAGTGAATTACAAGAGGAAAATGGCACGTTAAAAGATATGTGGAAAGGCCTTTAGAAGGAAAAGAAAAATCAAGATAGTAAAAAAGAAAATAGATTATTATTGATTAGTTACAGAAATAATTTTGAAAAACGACAGTTGTTGAAGAAAGAAAAGAAAACCTAT
>NW_019417495.1:210437-228931 GCF_000390285.2 Anoplophora glabripennis | reverse complement strand
TTCACAAACGATTTTTTTGTTTATAAACAATATTCAATAATTTAATAAAATATATTTAGTTTATTCCAATTTATTTATACCGTCAGTAGGTAATTCGTGAATAGATATTTCAAAAAGGTATCAATTTCAAAAATCATTCCTGTGAAAATCTGTGTTTTTTTAATAAATGCATTGTTCCTTGAAATTCACAACTGCCAGGAAAGCGCAGGCGAAAAATTTTAAAATTTTTCGCCAGCGGCGCCATTTAGAGACTCCGGGCACTTAATATCCCGGAATTCAATTCAACAAATGTAACAACCCTAAGCAGAACACATTCAATCAATGTTCACGCGCCGCCAATGGATATAACATCTTGTTTAAGGTTTTGTAAATAGTGTGAAATACTAAATATTGACTATTGTGTTTAACAGTTTTTATTGACAAATTTTGACATATAGATAACAAAACAATAATAAATTCATTTATTAATAACCCTTTTGTATTTATAGCTGTGATTGTGTGTGGTTTCTTGCTAAAGCATATAGTGAATAGAACCGACTACTGAGAGGAGTCTAGAGCTAGGTAGGGCGAAGATATACAACAACCAATACACCAAAACCAAATTGATAACACAACAATAAAATTTTTGGCGCTAACATATACTCTCGTACACACACATAATCATAACAATATATATATGTTGTGAGTTGTGACTTGTGACGTGACGTGACTAATAAGTTACTATGATAATAGCGTCTGCGTTCACGGTTCAGTTGTTCACTGCCTTCACTGCCAGTCTCCCCACTTGCCTCTGTAGAACTTGCTATTTACATGCTATGCTGATGCTGTCCATTTTCGGCCCTTCTGGCTATCTATGCCCAATTTAATGAAAGAGTCAAGTCGTTCAATTGATAGTTAGCAGTAACTCGGATCTGAGTAAAACTCATTCATTTCTGATGCAATAGTTTCACTCAGTTGTACTCATACTAATAGAGTGAAAATTTCACTCAATCCGGTGTGGAAACCATTATTGAGTAAAATTGAGTGAAATTCTTTTTACAGTGTAGTAAAATTTACCCATGACCACATTCCACAATTTGGGTGAAAATTGGAGCAAATGTGGGTCAAAACTGATTTTTTCCTACATTTTGTCTAAATATATCATTTTCTGAGAAATATAGAGGACATAAATATTTCGAATGTCATCATGTTCAGCGCCTCAAAATACATACTACGAAAATGATATACTTGGACGAAATTTAGGAAAAAATCAATTTTGACCCATGTCTGGGTGTTTTATCCGAAAATTACACTTTTTTCCGAAATTCATCGGCAAGCTTGAATTTTGATTACAAGATAGTGTTCAGCGCATTGAATTCCTTGGGAAAGGATATGTGGGTCTCTTGGGTTTGGATTTTTTTGTGTCTCTGTGTTATTAATTGAAATAATCTCATCGAGAAATAATTTTTTTGCTCATTTGCAGTGATGGAGATGCAGGAAATAATTGATAATTTATTTATTTTAAATTTATCAGAGTTCTTTTCGTTTATTAATAAAAGAAAGTGTCTGGCAAGATACAAAAAGATATTCGTTCTACATCGATATCAATTAAACGCGCTATGGATTTGTTTTAAAATTTTACTAATACATCATTATAGTTAACATAACAAAAAAATGAGTAACAAATTTATTGGTGGACCCTTTTAATGCTATATAATAGTGATCTATTGAAACTAGCGAAAAAATGTTCTTAGCAGTATTCTTATTTTAATTGATACAATGCATCAGTAAAGTTTGAAAGTAATTCACGGTAGTTTTGATTTTCGGAACTTATGTCAAGAGTGTGAAAAATGTTCAATTGATGATTATAAACTAATTTCCTCCAAAATTGTGTATATTATCTATACTAAAGATGACCCTTTCTGTGCCTTTTTACTTCTGCAGAGAACTATGAATAAGGAAAAAACTATTAATCCATAACATTGTAATCGATAATCTAAAGATTTGTAACGATTAGCATTTCTATAGCTACATAGTTACAAAATGTATATTTGGTAGTGCACCAAACTAAAACAATTCGCGTTTATTTTGTTAAACGGTGATATACTTGTATGTGTTCCAAACTTCCTTAAATGTTGATAGTTGTTGGTTGAATATTATCAATGATGAGTTGAGTAATTTTATTCTACTTCTATTTTTTTTTAATAATATTTTATATAAGCCAATTTGAGTTTTGAGAAAGAAATCAGAGAGAAACGTTGACTGCTGCAATGATTATTTTGTAGTCGACTTTGTAATATTTTTCTCGTCATACAAAACTAAACTGATAAAATCAACCCCTTGACTGACCCTTTTGACGTAAGATGCGGCAGACACAAATACCCAATTAAATAAAAAAGGTAACAAAAAATACCAGGAATAAAAAATTATAGACAATATAAAACTTTGTCGTATTATTTACAACAAATAAATATATTGGTATATTCGATAAACATCAAATTGCTACATCAATTTTGTTTTGGTCAAGCAACTTTATCTTGTCTAAAATACTATTTGTCAATATAATCTAACAAATATTGATGCGTAAAATGTAAATATTACCATAAATTTCTTTAGAAGTGTTTGATTGTCCTTGATGATGGTTGTTTAACTCTACATGAATAATTTTGTGATAAATTAGATGAACTTTCATACAATATCGTTCGATTTTGTAATATGGTTGAATGAGATATTTGGTAATATAATGAACTTTAGGGTTATCTAAAGCTATCTTTGTTAAACCATGCTGTACTAGTTTCGGAGACACAGATGTAGTATTGCTAGAAATTTTGAAATTAATCATGCTCATTATAAGCTATTTTTAAACTCATTTTATTAATTTTTAAACGTGACTTATTATAAATATACAAGTACGTACTTACGTACTTGTAAATTTACATATTTATCCAATAAGATACAACTATTTATAAAATTAAGGCTCAGGTGTAAATTTTAATGTTACTAGTCTGTATCCAATGTTATTCTCGAAATAAATAGAACCGTTGAATTTATTCAAAGACGGAATACAGTTCAAAAGAGGAATTTTAATTAAAAACTTTTGATCAGTTGACCCCATGTTTTCTGTTTTCAAATAGTATTTAGGTAGATACGAGTTGTATATAATCTGGTTATGCAAATTTAACAACAAAATTATAATCAAATCCAGCAAAGTAGTTTCGATAATTTTGTATATACATACAAGTTTATCGAATACGGAAATGATAATTGAGGTATGTAATCATAAGGGAAATAGGATGCAATTTATTTTAACTTTTTCATAACTTAACCTTGAACTTAATTTCTACAAACACTTCAATTCAGTTTTGACTTTATTAAGATCCGAACTTAAAATTAAATTTTCTATAATTTACCCATAATTTGTTACAATGAAGAAACAAATTAATTTATTTAAATGTAACTTAAAATTTTGCCATCAAGAGGAAGAAGATGAAGAAGAATGCGAAGAAGATATTATTGTTGAAGTAGCATTTGAAGATTATCTATCAGATCAAAATTTTCCCGAAATCAACAATAATTCATTCCAGTTTAATCATAACCAATAGTACCATTTTTTATTGAATAAAATATTATCGTATAAAACTGAATTACAATAGATCATGATGTATGCCTACCGGGGAAACCACGTTAAAAAAAAGCGCCGAGTACACTACCTCATAGGTGGTACGGAAATGTGTGCATATCACGTAAAATGTGACAATTTTTGTAGACAATTGCATAATCTACAACTTTTGTCTGATCTATTTTATGATAACACTAACCGTTTACAAGAAAAATGCAAACGATATTTGCGAGCTTTGACCTTGCATACATTTTCTAGCTCTCATGGGATCGGTGGGGACTTTTGATATTTTAAATTATAATAGTGTACCAAAGACCTTTACCAATATTTAGCTCTACGCGAATTATTGGAAATTGAAATGCCTATTTTGACCGGATTATAAACTGTTCAAGAAAAACAGAAGGCGTTTTTTTTTAAAGATAGCATCATTTGGTTAAACAAATAGAAATATTGTGTTTTTGATAATTATTTAACTTTAAATAAAAATTCTTATTTCATTTAGATAAATAGTTCTAGATTTCTTAATTCTAATGATTAATAATAATCAATGTAGTTAAAAAATTTCTATTTTCTTAATAAAATAATAAGCTCTTTAATTTTCTCATAATTCAGTTTGTCACAGATTCTTCTCTTACTTGATTGGTGCATCAATTTAATTATTTTTCACCGGTATATACCAGAACCTTACCATTTGTACTATTAATTACTTTGTCTTCTTTAGAACAATGTCGAATAAAAAAAATAAAGCACTGATCTGTAAAAGTAAGTTTACATCCAAACTACTTCAGACTTCTTGAAACTGCTACATGACGCAATGCGATTGATTGATCTTGTTCCAGAAACTTTAATAACATCCTTTAAATGATGTGATTCATATCATGTTAACAGAACACTGGCTGTTATATGCATATACAGGGTATATGCATATATTATTGCTATCTCGGAAACTATAACAGGTTGTTGTTTCCAGAATATGTATTTATTTATTCATTTTCCTTTTGTGATAATAAGACTTATTGTTTAGTAATAATAGTTCGAATACTTAAATCTAATATCTAAAACCCAAAATATTTTGTTGATTTGAATACCGTTGTATATGTAAAAAAAACAGGGGATTCTTGTTTATTCCACATCATCCATTACCCTACAGATATAATAATTTATCATTGATAGGTTAATGCTAATATGTATATCCATAAAACAAACAACTATTTCAAATAGGTATTAGATAAAGATAACTTAATACAGTTAACAATATAAACGAGTGATATAACAAATGCAACGGAGAGTAGTTCGACTGCTATTTGACAATTGAACTATACATGAAGTAGGTAGAGTAAAATAACATTTGACATTTGTCGGTATACAAGGTTTCAAAAATAATAGAATCCAAATAAATAAAAATAAATCATAGATTTCAGTATAATTTACGAGTATTATCTATTTCCTCTTAAAACAACATAATATAAAAATTATATGGACCATATTACTTTAATTCTTCGGAAAATATCGATATACAAAAATTAAACGTTATTAATCGTTTGAAATTATTATATATTAGCGAACATATGTCTTTTTACAGAAATTCTTAGTTATTTCTGAACAGTGTGTCTTTATGCCTTGTAAATCTACTATATAAAATCTAGTATGTTATCCAGTTTATTGCTGAAAGTTTGGGTCAAAGAGGTTGTGATAGTATTCTTGCATTCGGTAAATTATTTTACACTTGTTGAAATGATATCTTCCATGTCGCTTTCAATTTGTACAACACCCTGATTATAATTCTGATATATTTAATGAAACAACGTGCCTCAGGGTTCAATACGTGACCTACTGTTTTTTTTTCCTTTAGCACAGTTTGGACTTGCTGAGCGTATAGTGTAACAATAATCAACTACATTTAAATGTTTCTGAATGTAATACTATGTATTTTTCCAGTGAAACTAATTCTATTTGGTTTCGCTATAGATTAGGCGATAATATATATATAATAAACCTGATTATGTCAAAGTTCTAGGTGTTATATTTGACGCCAAATTAACAATGTCCGTATATAATGCTGAATGTGTCGCAGGGCCTATAAAAATGTTTGTTTTACTTTACGTAACAGTAAGGATTTCAAGAATATTTTATATACCTATAAGTGTTTTTAGTTCCAAGTTGAAATACGCTTCTGTGATTTGGTCGCATTATAATTGTTACATAATGTCATTAGAAAAAATGCAAAAGAGATTTTTTAAACCGACGAGTTTTAATTTGGATGCAACTTGTCCAGTTCAAGGTTTTTTGCAAGATTTATTTTTGGATTTGGTTGAGACAGATAGTCCTATCAAGAGAAGAATTATGTGTTCTGTAATGATCTTATATAAAATTGCTAAGCACAATATTGATTATTATTATTATCGCACATTAATTATAGCTTTCTTAGACTAAGTGCTAGTAATTCTTTATAGTTTGTTATTTCTTCTTCTCGCACCAATAGTTTGCAATTGTCTCTTGCACACCAGATGCCATCTGTCACAAGTTAAATTCCTTGGCAACCATTTCTGTTCTCATAGTTAAGATTTTCTCTTTGTTTTTTATTCTGTTTCCTGATAATTGTATATATTTAATTCATTAATTTTATACACACATTGTTATTTTGGAGGATTTATTTACATTTGTAACATAACATAACACATTAATTTTCCTAACAACCGAATATACCGGATGATTCAGTTTGGTATTCGCGATCCCGTATTTCTTTTATTTTAACAAATACCTATAACAAAACCTATATATTTTTAAATCGCTGCTCAAACTCTATCAAATGACGTTATTAAAACGTCTCCATGGTAACATATTATGTCAAAATTGCTATAGTCAACTGTTTTTGTTCAACACGATAATAATATAATAATTTAAAGCATTACTTATTTCAAATGTTCAAAATGACCTCCATTCGCTTCCAAAGACAGAATAGCTCAGTTTATCACTCCCTTTCTATAAACACGTTCTAGTGTTTCTTCATTTAATCTCCGACATTCTATTCTTATTCTGTTTTTAAGGTCGTCAGTATCATTTAAAGGCGAAGAGTAAACTTATTCTTTTAGATAAGGCCAAAGAAAGAATTCTATAGGAGTGAGATCCGGAGAACTAGCAGCCCATTTAACATCTTCGTTAAGACTACCAATCCATGTACATGGATAAGTTGTGTTCAAGTACTCTTTATCAGTTCTGGTATTGTGAGTTGGTGCTCCATTTTGCTGTAAAATCATATTGCGCCTAATATGTAATGGAACATCTTCCATATAGTTGGCTAACTGAACTCTTAAAAAAGTTGGATATATTTGTCTTGTAAGTTCCATTATAGAATTTTGGTCCTACAATTTGTCTGTTAATAATTCCCCAAATATTTTTGAAGTGGGTTTGTCTTTATAAGCCAATGGGGATTACCAATAATGGCGGTTGACTATTCCATTATTGTGAAATCGGGATTCGTCTGCCCACATAATGGGATGTCAGATATTTATTTATTGAATAACTACTAACCATGCTATAAAGTGCAGGCGCCTCTCGTAATCCTGTGGAATTAAGCCTTGATGCAAATGTATTTTATAAGGCCGTAGCTTATTGTCTTTAAAAATTCTCTGGATTGAAGTATACGAAATATCAGTTTCCATCTTCAGCTGACGAATCGAAATATTTAGATATTTACAAAAACTCTTCCTAAAATTGCTATCGAATGTTGTTCATCTCTTGCTTTTCTGGGTTTAAAATATTTTCTTTTTTTTTTTTTGAAACTTCCATCTGCCGCCAAATTCGTGGCTAACTTTTTGAAAATTTAGTTAATGGAAGTTGTCTCTGCGGAAAACGTATAAACGCCTAGCAGCTTTAGCGTTCTTTCGGCACTCTCCATAATTTAATATCATATCTAGTGTTTCTTGGTTACTTATACACTGAAAGAAATGCGTTTTATTCTTTATTAGAATTCTATTATAAGACCATTGTATACTATATGTGACAGTTAAACAGGTGAATATTGGATACAAAACGCGTATTGCTAGCACAGTTGTATAGTGACTATAAACCTTATTCTTTATTAAATTATTGTATAACTAGTATACAACGTTTTTTATACCCTTTACGAAATAATAGCAATAACTGTTATTAAAGTGTTCCATATCGTTATTAGAACATCTAGTACTGGTTATAAGTTTTATAATAATAAATGTATTAAACTGTTGTATACTCTGTATGAGTTAAAAACATATGTCATTAAGTTTTCAGAAATTTTATTGGATAACTGTAATTACAAGCTAAGGTTCTAATGTAAACATACATAAAACATACTTTTAAGCATTAAAAATGATGACAAATCGCTCCCAAAACTGTCCAGTTTATTTTCTTAGCAACGATGCACCCGTATTTTCTTGTATTACATGAGAATTTGCACTATAACTCTTCCACCTTAAGAATGAAGCATCCCCAGAAAGGTTGAGCTTCTTTCCATATAATTTTATTTCCTCTGGTTGATTGACTTTATACCCATGCTCTTCTTTGTCACCGTTAACCTTCTGTTCCTCCATCTTATGTAAAACTTAACATCAGCGATTTCTAATAGGACCTACAAAATAATAATTTTTAAGATTTAGACAAGATTTACATTTGAAAAAACAAAACAATTACAAGCCATAAAACAGTTAGATACTTACATAATAATTTTCCATTTCACACAACGCGATATGATCATGTATCCCACAAAACATGTGCATATACTGTCCATTTTCATCAAACTAGACGTGTGTAAGTCGATGCACAGCGGACTGTCGGAAATTTTACGATTGTTGTATTTTCTCTTCTTGAGTAAAGATAATAAAGACGTTGTGGTTTTGTGTGTTTATTTTGACAATGATTGAACATGTATGGACAATAAAAGTGGACTGTATAAGATAGTTGAGTACCGTTCTGCTTCATGCATAGCATGCTACTGAAATCTTAGAAGGGATGAGCTCGTGCGGCGAACCCTAAATCAGCGGCTGGAATAGCCAGGTTTCTTATTGAGTCGGCGCACTTCGCTCTCGGGTCTGACATATGATTATTATTACAAGACTATGAATATAACTTAACAACGATCATAACCGATTATGCACCGAGAGGTGACGATCACTTAACCATTATAAGATGCGTTTTACACGTTAAAAACGGAAACATATTCAGTATAAGAACGAATAATTCTGTTAATACAATTGTTATATACAAATTCGGATACTGGTCTTTATACAACAAATCTTCCCTACTATACAATTGGAATATAAAGTCTATAACACCTAATAATGTATAAGTAATTCATTATAACCTTTATTTCATAGATGCATAAGGTGTATTAAGCACCTTCCAGTTAAACTGATTGAATAATGAGTATGGAGATGATTGCTTTTTGTTAATAAAAGTTGTATATTGGTTATAAAAGTTTTAATATACGCTATACACATTATTCTAGATAAACAGTTTAATAAGCCCATTTCTTTCAGTGTAAGTATTCATGTTATAATTAGTTATAGGTATAGAAAAGGAAAACAAAATGTAAATTATTTTTATTTCTTTTGTTGTTTTTCGAGCAATATTTCTAATGAAACTATTCCTATTCCTTCCTTATATAACTGAACGCAGAAAAAAATACCTTCCAGAATTGATAAAAATATATATAGTGTGCCATTTGAACAAAAACAGTTGAATATACTAATTTTGACATATATTACATGGAGACGATCTAATAATGTCATTTGATAGAGTTTGAGCAGCGATTTAAAAATATATAGGGTTTGTTATAGCTATTTGTTAAAATAAAAGAGATACGGTGCCATGAATACCAAACTGAATCAGCCGGTATATATGAGGTCTTTTCAGAAAATATCCGAACTTTTTTAATTAAGCGCTAATGGAGATATTTAGTCATATGCGGTTGGCTGCATTGCATTGCGCATAACCTCCTCTGTAACCACATCTTCTTGGAGCGTCTCATTAAGTTTTCGTGATATTGTTATTTGAGTGCAACGTGTTTACCTAAGTGTTAGTGACGATATTTGAAATGTGCAATTTTCTTGAACGTAAAATTTTGCATGAAACTGGGGAAAACTTTCACGGAAACGTTTCAACTTTTGAAATAATCTTACGGAGGACTCCTTGAACAATCTAATGACGATGGAACATTCATTCACAGGATCATGATGGAAGTTGAAAGCTGGTTTTCGGCTACGACATTGAGACAGAAGTTCAATAATCACAATGAATTAGCAAAGGATCTCCAGGCCCCAAGAAAGTACCTCAGTCTCAATCCAATTTCAAAGTGAGACTCACTGTTTTTTTGTCGATTTAATGGAAATGTGCAATTTGAATTTTTTCTTCAAGGTGAAACAGTGAACTGTGCGTACTATCAAGGTGTTTTACAACAGTTACGTGAAAAAATCCCCAAAAGAGACCAGAATTGTAGCGTTCATAGATTTTTTGCAATATTTTTAAATAGTACGTGGTACAAATACAAACTGGTTCAAAGGTGATACCTCTTCTGCAAATTGGCCGAAAGTCTTGCTAATAGTAGCTGTCATAAAATCTTCTAAAAGAACACAACACCGGATATGATAACATTATCGCATATAATTTGGAACGCCCTGTATATAATTCTCATTATTTATATCAAATACAACCAAGTGATGCGATATTCTTTGATCTCTTCGACGGAAGTCGTCGGTGAACTAATTCCGTGCGATAAGAAAGGAAGTAGGGAGGAAAAGAATCCGAACCCAATTCCCATGACCAATAAGGCAAGCATGCTGTTCGTTTCGTCTCCAATGGAAAACTGTTCTTAATAACGTGCGACGTGTTAGTCTAAATAGATATGCGGAATTTTAATTAAAATAAAAAATCAACAAACATTAAGTCATATTCTAAAAATAATTCGTTCAATGGATGTCGAAGTTTTCGATAATCTATCTGGACGAACTTGATTAGTATGAAGTTACTAGTCATCAGTCGCAGCAGCATTTTTATTGGAGGCGTTAAGTCTTGGTCGAATATTACGTCAATGCATTGATTGGGCCCAACTGATTAGTTAGTGGTTGACTGTTCACTAATTTATTGTTTAAATGGTTTTGTGATAAAAGTAAACAATAGCTAGTGCATCGCCGACTGGATATGAAGCATAGAGTGGGAATTATCGTACTATTTTTCTTGAGTGAGTATATGATTTTTTAGAATAACAACAATAATAATATTTAATAATCATGCTTGAATACATTGCATTAATGACATATTTTTATAAACGCTAGATGGAATATATTAATAAATATTATTTATATAATATTTAAGCATAAAGATAATATAAAATATGTTACTTAATAAGCAAATTTAATAAATTTTTTACACTTTATTGTAGCAACTTATGTTATTCGTAAAAAAAACTTACTTGAATATGCAGTATACATAAATAAAAAAAACAGAATTATAATCTAAGTATACGTACTGATTTTTTTAAATAATTACAATTTTGTATTATACAGTGTATCTCTAGATGGGATACCGCAATCATAGATCATTTTATTGTTGATTTTTCGAGAAAAAATTATTCTTGACAAAAAGTTTTGCTTATCTTGGGAAACCATTGGCAGTAACTAAATATGTAACATACAGGGTGTCCAAAAAATTTCAAAATGTGAAATTTTCCCTAAGCTAAGTGACTAATTTTTGTTGTCGTTATCAACTGTTCTTAACAAAGTTATTCGAGAACTCAACAAATGCTTAAATACGGGATTTAGTCAGAAAACAATAATCACATTTTGCAAATACGAAGACGCGATTTTTAATTATCTTACTTAAAGCAGACAGAAATTGTAAAAAAATAAGTAAACTTTTATTTTAAATTTAATGTAATATAGAAATAGCTTGGTAAAAAAATTCCGGGTTGGTAGCCACATTGTCAGTTTAGGGTTTTTGTCGTTTCGAGAGATATATCGCTCTTTTCAAAAACTCGAAAACGTTCAGAGTTACTTCTGAGGAAGATAGCAATATTTCTCTCGAAACGTCAAGAAACTTAAACTGACGACGTGGCAACCAACCAATCACATGTTAACATCTTTTTAACGCCTTGTATGTTTCATTATATATTTGATTACTGCCCATGGCTTCCTAAGATAAGCAAAACTTTTTATCAGGAATAACGTTTTCTTGAAAAATCAATAATAAGAAAGTTCACAAGAGTGCGGTACCCCATCCGGGGACACACTGTATAGTTCTTCTATTTGTACTTTAAATGTATTATTATTTTCCCATCAAATGAAGTTGTGTATATAGACTACAAGCCCATCGGAAATTTTCGAGGGGTCATTTGACCTAGCATGAATTACTTATAAATCAATACTACCACATATAACAATAACTTTAGAAACTATGCCGTCAATTCTTGTTGGTACAGGTGAGTACACAGGTAGGCTAAATTTGTCCACCAAGGGGGGTGGTTATATATAGGTTGTTAAAAAAAATGAACCTCGACCTAATGTCGTATAAAAATAGCAATACCGGAAGCCAGGAAAATTTTTGATTTTCTGAATTTTTTTTTTTTTTTAGCTACTGCCGTCTGAAAATTATGGTTAATGCAAAAGTTTATAAACAATTACTTGTATTTTGGGATTGAGTTTTATTTTTTTCGATCAGATCATTAATTCCTGTACGGCAACCACTTTTTTGATAAAATATAACCAAAAACTATCGTACTAAATCATGGCCGGTTATAATTATTGGTACAAATTAAAAATTCGAATTAAAAAACAAATAAATAAATGTTGAAAATTTACAATATTTTAAAAATTCCTTATTATAAACTAAAAATGTTATAATCAAAATATTATGGCTGTAATTGAGTTTTCATAAGTAAAAAAATAAAAAAAACAAAGCCGTACATTTTTAACTAGTAGATTTTACATAGCTGATAATATTTTTCATTAAATTTTTACTACATTTTTAGGTCATTTGAAATATAACATAAAGAATGAAAATTGCAATGCCGTACATATTCGTTGGAACAATTCTCCGAAACTGTATAAGCCCAAAATGGGTTTTATCCTAATTTCAAGAGAAATTTAATTTATACCGTAGAAATTATGATGGCATTGTCTTTAAGATTAAAAAAATAGAGAATCGAGAAAATATTTTGAGAAATTTAGAAATTTAATGACGTGCAAGAAAGTATTATTTTTAAATAAATATAATAATAAAAAAATTAATTTTAACTCAATATTCATTTCTATATAAATACTTACATTTAAAACAGTCATATAATACATATATGTTTTGAAGTAACTGTACCCTCGCATTTGCATATTTATTTGCAACTTCTTTTACAATTGTTTGAACAATTTATTTATGCAAAAAATTTGATGAAGTCATTGGCATACAATATATGTTTAAAATTAGTAAAAATAATTTAAAAGTGCATTTGTTACAAAAGCAACTTCAAGATTGTCGGTTATAAAATGAATAAAACTATATAAAAATTTACACCCCGAAAAGAAAAAAGAGACAGAGAAAGAAGATGTTTGGATGGTAATTTTAAAATAAAAATAATTCCAAATTTTTAAAAAAATATTCGAACGCAGATTTTTTATTGATTTTTTAATAATAATTTTTTGAATTTTGAAAAAATTTACTTATATACTTGTGAAAAAATAAATAATATATAAGCTTTTCAAATTTATAAAATTAATAATGTTTATATCGACCTATGGTTTTTTAACGGCATATTACTTAAAAATTATTTTACATGTTAAATAATGTTTTAGCAACAATGCCGACCATTTTGATCGGAAACCATAAGTGTCAGAATAGGGGTTTGCATCCGGGGTTTCTCACTCCTGTATCGACAAATATGTACGGCATTACTGAAAAATATTTCTATATGATATTGTAAGTCTTATTATAGAAAGGCCGTACAGATGTAAATAATTTGTATTAAGGAGAAAATAGTAGTAAAAATAAAATCAATTCTTTCAAGGAATATGCTACTTATTTGCAAATATATATTTCAAGCCATTTAGAACCATTTTTTTGTACGGAATTTTGTTTTTGTTGATTATTGTTGTCAGTATTAACAACATACAGGGATGACCAGAAGTACAGAATAAATTCATATCTTTTGAATGAGTTAATTTTTTTAAAACGCCGAAACACGTTAACTGATTTTGATTTTTTCCCATCTTTCGGTTATATAATAATTAATTTTTCTTCAACCCCCTAACCCCCAGCTACCCCTACTTTTTTTTCCAAATGGAAACATAGGGCATGAGGGGGCTCGTTGAAAAGCTTATAAAAAACTGAATCCAGCCATACCAAATAAACAAGTTTTATTTTTTCAATAGCAAGGTTTTTAGGGTTGTATAAAACACCTACTTAATAAGTGAAATAAAATTTAATTATCTTCAGTGTTATCCTCCATGAATTTGCACAGAATAAAATAAAGAATTTAAAACTGTACTAACGCAAAAAAGATATATTTTTTATGTTGCGTTTTTTTGGCACCACCTGCGAGGCTTTCTGGTTAATTTTTCGCTTTAGTTGTAAATTGATGTTTGAAACGTTACTATTGTGTCAAAATCAAGTTATTTACTGAATTGCAATGGTATTGTCGGAAAGGCAACGCATCGAAATCTTGATATTGCTTGGATGTGGAGACAAAATAAGAAGTCAGGCTGAAGTGCGCGATTTATTTAATGCGAAATATCCCGAAAACCAAATCTCGCAAGGGACAGTTAGTAAAATATTTCACAAATTTGAGGAACACGGTACAGTACAGACTTTGCCCAAAACTGGACGGGCACGTGCTTTGAATGAAGAAAAGAAATTAGACATTGCATTAGAACTTGTTGAAAATCCTCATACTTCAACTGTTTCATTGGCCCGCAATCACGATGCTTCTCGAACTGCAATTCGAATGTTTCTGAAACAAGAGAAATACCACCCCTATAAGGTATGTCTTGTCCAAGAGCTTTTGGAAGACGATTATGATAGGCGATTACAATTTTGTGAGGAAATGATGAGACGGTGTGACGACAATAATGGTTTTCAACGAGACGTACTTTTTTCGGATGAAGCTACGTTTTATTTAAATGGAGTGGTTAACAGGCACAACTATCGCTTTTGGTCCCAGGAAAATCCACACTGGACATGCGAATCGCATACGCAGCATCCACAAAAAGTTAATGTATGGGCAGGTATCATCAACAACAGAATCTTGGGCCCATTCTTTTTTGAAGAAAATCTTACTGCCGCACGCTACCTGGATTTCCTAACATTTGACCTGATACCTGCTCTAGCTGTGATTTTCCCTCATGAAATTGATCCAGATATACCGAATGAAAGAATTTGGTTCCAACAAGATGGCGCTCCCCCACATTTTGGTATTGATGTTCGAAGATACTTAGATGAAATGTTTCCAAATCGCTGGATTGGTAGACGGGGTACAGTTGAATGGCCGCCAAGATCCCCCGACTTAACACCCCTGGATTATTTTCTTTGGGGATATTTGAAAGAAAGAGTCTACCAGGACAGACCGGATAATATTGAGAATTTAAAGAACAAGATTAGGGCGGAGATGCATAATTTACCAGCTGAAGTCATTCAGAATGCTGTGGACAGCTTTTACTATCGTCTTGGAGAATGCCAAATAGTGAATGGAGGACATTTTCAGCATTTGCGACATTGAGTTTATTTTTGTAAATTATCTAGTTGTTTCAATTTCTAAATGAAAAAAAACTTGTTATTGAAAAAATAAAACTTGTTTATTTGGTATGGCTGGATTCGGTTTTCTATAAGCTTTTCAACGAGCCCCCTCATGCCTTATGTTTCCATTTGAAAAAAAAGTAGGGGTAGGTGGGGGTTAGGGGGTTGAAGAAAAATTAATTATTATATAACCGAAAGATGGGAAAAAATCAAAATCAGTTAACGTGTTTCGGCGTTTTAAAAAAAATTAACTCATTCAAAAGATATGAATTTTATTCCGTACTTCCGGCCATCCCTGTATATTAATGCCGTACAAAAATTTTTCATCGAGAAGTCCTACTTTTCAGAGGGAAATTAATTTTCCTATAGTAAGCACATGTTTCATGAAAAATGTACGGCATGGCCAAAAATTATTTTATAAAATAGAATTAAAATTCCTGTATTCCTAACCCCTGTATTAGCAAGTACGTACGGCGTCGCTAAAAAATTTATCTATGTATCGATCCGAAACTTGCAGTATAAATGCCGTATTGTAATAACTAACCAAAACCCGGGCCAAAATCCTTCCGGTATTGCTATTTTTGTACGGCATTAGGTCGAGGTTCATTTTTTTTTATATAACCTATATACTTTAGAAATGCCGTACAAAAATATTTTACCGAAACAACACCACCCCCGCCCCTTGGTGGACAGGTTTAGCTTACCTGTGCACTCACCTGTACCAACAAGAATTCACGGCATAGTTTCCAAAGTTATTGTTATTGATTTATAAGTAATTTATGCTGGGCCAAATGACCTTTTGAAAATTTCCGATGGGCTTGTAGTCTAATACTCTTTGATATTAAATAACTGGGTACGTTAAAGAAATAAGTTCAAAGACAAGTTAGTTACTAATCATTAAAAATTAAAGTATTTACTAAAAAACGCATAACTCCCGGATTTGAAATAATAAAGAATTTACCCTATTTTTTGTATCCAATCATTTTGTATAAATAAAAATAAGTTTATTGAAATTACTGAATTATAAAAAAAAAGAATACTGAATTAAGTTAATATCTTTAAAATACAATAAAATATAATATACCTACTACGTCTGTAAATATATTAAGTAAAAAAATCGAATACTTGGTTATAATACAATAATAGCTACTAATTATTTAAACATTGTTATGAAGTTATAGCCTATTAGTGACTACTGTTAAATGATGAAAATTGGCAACGTGATAATGTTTTTTTGTCCAATAAGTATTTCAGTAGGGCTGACGCAACTCTATATAATTTGAACGGAAATATTTTTATTTCAAAGTTTTCATGACTTAATAGTAGTCAACAGTAGGATAAAAATTTGTTAAAAACAAATTAAATATAATTACTTTATTTATTTATTTATTTATTTAGTTTATTTTGCTTATATGACATTACATGAATGTATAGCAATGGTCAATTTGATGGACAGCAGTGGCCCACACAAAAATACAAATATACACACACAGTATACAATGTACAATATACACACTTATATACATATACACACACATATACATAAAATGCTAACATAACAAAGTAAATTGTACTACAACTGATAAAATTCGGAAACAGAATAAAAACATTTCTTTATTAAAAATTTTTATAGTGTATATTTATGTAGATTATGTGGATAACTTAAATATAATATAATATCCCTAAGATCAACAGTTTGCATATAGGATGGTCCTCAGTCTGGTTTAGGATAGTTACAGTATTATATACTTGATACTCTTGGACTATAAACAAAATATTTGTTAAATTTTAGTAGTAGTAGTAGTAGTATCGGAACTTATTAAACGTAACTTTATAAAAAAATTATTTAAAAACATTAACATAGCAAATCGAGCAAATGTTGTGTGGCAGTACCGTAAAGGTGAACAAATTTCCAGAAACCTATGCTATAAAAAAATCGACCTATCTTGAAATTCTTTGAAAACTTTAGTTTTTGTTTTACACTTAATAAATCTGGACTTTGTTCACAGTGTACGCAAAAATATGATTTTAAAAACTCCCAGCTTTATTATACTTTTTATAGCATCGTAAATATTAACTTGTAATCGAGTACTTACATACTTATTTCCTTTTGTTTAATAACTTCGTTAACAGTCCTCATCCAGTTGGTAAAGATGCACAACAATGCCAGCAATATTAATTAGGACAATTATGTAGCGTATTTTAATTATCTGTTACATTGAACATCAGCTCAATGAAATTTAAGACTCCGTTTAAATATAGATTTATCTTACTAGTTTAACACATGGTTTATTATTCTACTCACATGCAAAAATATTTTTACAACATAACCCAGACAGAGCAATTTGTCTAAATTTAACATGGAAGATATATATTCTGCATTTTTCCTTTAAAGTAAATAAAATAAAAATAACTTCTATTCATCCTGAATTCCATACATATTTTTTTATCAGAAGTTTTAGTTTTTTATATTGTTTGTGTGTATACTGTGGGTACAAAATACAAAGTTGAACTGCCTTTAATTGGAGATTTATAGCTGCAATAAAATTTCCATATTTCCAGTGAAATTATCTCCTGAAAGTATCAAAGTTTATGTATTAATGGCATTTTGATTGTTAATTACGTAAACACTACATAAACACATGAAATAATAAAAGTGCTTTACGTCACCTGTTGCGTTGATTAAGTCGTCTTTTATCAAAAGGGGGTTCTTATTAATAAACTACTGATCATTTGAAACTTGCGGTGAGCTTTTCTCTGAAACTGCGGAAACTTGTTTGTTTTCAGTTTCATAGAAAGATAATCTCTTAAAATCTTGTGTAAATCTTGGTTACATTTTCCCACTAGTCATTATAATATTTTACCATTTAAGGTGGCCATATTCCCGGCCGAGAAATAGTGAAATTTCTGGCGTTTTTAGGTACTGAAATCTTTGAAAGTAAAACGTGTAGAACAAAAGTAAGCACAAAAATAAAATCCTTGATGTTTTGTTTATTCATTGTTACCATTTAAATTTACTCAAATAAAATAATAACTAAAAAAAAACATTTGTAGAACATGCGTTTGCTGTTATTCTAACCCCACATTTTAAGAATTATTTTCACGTACTTATAAATAAAAGTAAACAATTTTATATGTAGGACTAAGC